>NC_056739.1:673846006-674148506 GCF_019279795.1 Protopterus annectens | reverse complement strand
TCTATGTCACAAGATGGGTTGCCAAATGGCTCACTGACAGAACCCACAATGTAAAAGCTGCAGACTCCAAATCTGACTTCAAACCAGTGACAAGTGGAGCACCACAGGGTTCAGTCCGGGGACCTCTCCTGTTTGGTATCTTCTTCTTTGAAGTACAGGCTAACACAGAAGGTGGCTGGCTAATGAAGTTCACAGATGACTGCAAACTAGGAGCCATAGTCAATTCCTCAAATGATGTGGACATCCTACAGAAGGGCCTCACTGAGACAGATGCCTGGTGTCAGAGGCATGGCCTCAAGATCAGTGCCAAAAAGTGCATTGTCATCTCCTTTGGTAAAAACTCTGTGCCCATGAACTACCACATAAACGGCAGTCTACTTAATGCTGAATGTGTGATAAGAGACCTTGAGAGCCAGGTGGACAGTAGTCTCTCCTTTAATAATCACATTGCCACAGTAGTCCGGAAATCCTTTTATGTGGCACACCTCATCACAAAAGGGTTCTCATCCAGGAAAAAAGAGGTCATTGTTACCCTCTACTCGGCACTCATTAGACCCATTATAGAGTACAACGCCCCTTTTGGTATGTACCTCACAAGACATCTGCAGCAGCTGGAAAGGCCACAGAAGTACCTCATAAAGAGGATTACTGGCCTCAAACAGATGCCCTACACTGACTGTCTCAAAAAACTCCAGCTTTACTCTGTAGCATATTGCCTACTCTGATGAGATATCTGCCTAACATATAAAGCTATGTTAAACCCAGAGCTGTTGGACATGCTACACCTAAAGAAATCCCAATCCCTCCGAGCTACATGCTCTAGGGACCTAAACCTTGTCACCACAATAAACAGGACATGCTGGAGGGATAGATTTCTGTCCCAGAGACTTCCTATACTCTGGAACAAGCTACCCATCTATGTCAAGCAAAGTTCCTCATTAGCACTCTTCAAGAAAAATCTTGATGAGTGGATGGAAAATAGGAAATACACCTCGGGGATCACTTCTGTGACTCTGCTCGACAAGGGCACAGGAAATTAACTTTCTTGGGTGGCGTAAGCCAGGGAACCTTGTTGGCTAGGCTTACTTAGGCCCTTGGGCCGATAGCCTTGTACCTACCTATGAACCTATGGACCTATATCTGGGGGCTGTCTGATTGCTGCATGTTTCTGGATGAATATATGCCAAAAAGGGCATTATATTCCATGACTGGCGTAATTAGGAATGAGGGCTGAGTAAAGGGGAACAGTAACATTAATAGATCTAGTCTCAATACCTTTGTTTATATGTTATGTTACATAGGACTTTCTTATAACAGTGTACATATTGGTCAAAAGTTAGGTCACTGTCCATACACACTTTAAAATCCCAAACAACTGGGTCATCTCTTAAGAGTGTATTGTCAATGTAGTAGTTCTCCAGGCTAGATGACTTCACAAAGGCTATGATAATAATTTTTTTGTCATTTGGTTTCAGTCCATAATTTTGCACCAGTTATTTATTTTGGGACAGGCCTTCCTGCCACATGGCTAAGTCATTTGGGGATTCAATGACTGCTCCTAGTTTGTCTTCATCTGCAAACATAGTCAGCCAGATCCCTTTGGTACTGGCTTTTACTTTAGAGAAGTAGATGTCAAACAGAAGATAACCCAGATAACTGAAATCTGTCCATTCCATAATGTATTTTTAGACAACATCAGTCTTCAAAAACATCCAACATAACAAAGCAGAATATGGACAAGATAAAGGTACTGCTGCTTAATGCTATGGGCATTAACAAAAAAACTCCACTTCCAACAGGCACTCCTTAACCTGGAATGGATAGATATATGCATCATCATACAGAAATGATGCAAGACTGTTGAGAACACCCAATGAAGATTGTATTGCCTATCACGAATTCAGGCCCACTACACTAAATGAAGGCATTAAAGATGGTGGTGTGCCTGTAATCATTTAACAAAATTTTATCTCTAGACTCATTAGACAATATAATGATGTAGAGAATTCTGGGCTTCATAAATAAGTACTTGGTGGACAAGCACATCCGCACCCAAACTAGCAGAGACAAATGCTGGGCTATGTTCTCAACCATGTGGGACAGCTTTGTATCCTACCAGTTGTAATTTCCCCCTAGACAAATTGGACCATAAATCAGTTACATTCACCATAACACTGAAACTGGAAGTATCCTGCACTAACTCATTATTCGGAGATTATGCTAGTCTACTAAAAGTGAAAAATGATCTAGCAAATTCAACATCCCCTTCTCACCTGATGACCCCTCTGTTTATGTGGAATGCCTTAACCTCCTATTCTGTGCACATGTAATTAGCTGCATAGATACATTAGTCCCCGTCCAAAGTAAATACAATGCCAAAATTAAAAATAAACCCCTATGGTAGAACAAAAATATAAAAGGTCTTTACAATAAAAAAAAAAAAAAAAACACTGCATGTAAAAACAAATGTAAATCTTTAGATGCCAAAAATACTATTGTTAAACTTAACAAGAAATTCTGGACCCTGATCATATCAACCAGAGCTAGATATGAGGTACAAAAGCCACCCAGGCAAAAGACAACCACAAAGACTTTTTTAACTATATTAGAAATCTCAAGGACAATTGTCAGCATTGCACATTGCTAACAGTAAATGGTACCACGTACAAAGCCCCAGAGAACATAGACTACAGTAAATGTTGCTCTACCTTTACTTCTCTTTCCACCTACATTCCCAGATCACATATTGCAATCCATACTCCACTTAAATCTCCCAAAACAAGTCCACAGAGAACTCTACAAGGCCAAGAACACCTCTTCTGTGGCCTGGATAACATTCCAATCTGTCTATTGGCCAGCCTGAAGCAGAACCTGAAACCCCCTAGTCATTTTTAGCCTACAAAGAGGCTTTGTGCTGGACAAATGAACGGCAGCAACAGCCATTCCTCTGCACAAAGGAGGGGCATCAACAGACCTGGGTAATTATTGACCCATAAGTCAGACCATTCACATCTATAAGATTATGGAAAGGACTGTTATGGACTTAATAAATAAGGACACAGTCAATCTTCCCTAGCCAGTCTGGTTTTGTCAAGGGAAGATCCTCTCTATTTAACTTGGTCACCTTCTTCAAGAATGTTACTGAAGCAACAGTTAATGGAAAATTTGGTAAATACCACCTATCTAGACCTTGCAAAGGCATTCAAAACCATCCCAATCTCAGGTATAGTTGATAAACTCTCCTAGGCAAATGTAACTCCATTGAATATCATACTGGCTTAGGAACAGAACCCAGATAATTACAGCGGGGTGGCTCTACTTCCTCCAAATGATGTGTCACAAATAGTGCACCCAGGATTCACGTATCACAACACTTATGTTTGGAATTTACTTCTCAGAGCTCAAAGTTAATGTTAAAGGTTTATGGATGACCAAGTTTGCAGATTACTGTGAACTTCATGCTATCATAAGCTGTACAGAAGTCACCAAAATCTTTCAAGAGGGCCTTTCCCAGACAAATAGCTGGTCTTAAACCACAGCCTAAAGCTAAATGACAGATTATGTATAAGAGTATCCTTCAGCAAGCATGACACCCCCTATAACCATTACATAGAAAATGTGTCCTTGAAAACTGATCCAGCAGTTAGGGACTTGGAGCCCATGTAGGCAATGAGCTGTCTCTCAATCACCATGTATCCATCTCCATTCAAGAGATGTGATCATTCCACTGTATGTGGCATCTATTAGGCCAATAACTGATTACATTGCTGTCTTCAGTATATACTTATGCAAACACTTGACACTCTGCCCCTTCACAGTAAATCATCTACTGAAGAGCAATCTCTGCCTCATTTACAGAGCCTCAACTGAACCCCAACTAATGCCATCCTTTCTGAGCTACTACAATCTGCAAGTCAAATGGTGGCATAAATACCCACTCAAGAAATCTTAATCTTTTCTGCAACATATATAGAACATGTTGGAGGGATAGATGTGCATTACAAAGAATACTACTTCTCTGGAATCATCTTCATTTCCAAAGAAAGTAAAATATGCAAGTTACTCTTTTCACGCATACTTTGGTTGAATAAATGGGAAACCATAAATTCACCCCTGTTTTGGCATCTTTGTTCCTTATGGATGGGGTAACGTACATTTCTGTCTAGCTCTGGGTTATTCACACTTAAAGAACAAGGGTCTTGAGTTATTCTGCAAGTAAAATTCAAGGTGCGTAGCTAGGCCTCTAAGGATCTTCACAGATGAATAGTCTAGTAAGCACCTATGAATCTATCTGTACTGCCCTAAGTATTTCCTTCTTTCTGCTGAAGAGAGAAAAGTCAACACCACCTGTAGCTTTCAGCATTGCAGTCAAACATCTATGAAGTCATCATGCCCACATCTTTTCTTCAGCAATTTGTGGAGCCAGTCTTGAAGGACCAGCATATCAGTTAAGCAATATGAACTTGTATGAAAGGCTGCTCCTGTGAAAGTTCATAACCTGACAGGTCACACTACTTATGGTAAAAGTTTTATAAAGAAAGGGGGTGTAAGCTTCAATAATATTAGGTGTAGTGTCAGGCTAACTCCTACTTCTCCCAATGATTTTTATATCTTAACTTTTGCATTTTAATGGAAACTGTCTTTCCCTGAAATGTAAATCATTTAATAATGCTATAAACCACTGAAGTATATTCTTTCAGTCAATCTCATCTACTGCATATAATATTCACAGGTTGAACAGCCTATATCTGTTTTTCTTCAGTGTCTATTTTTTTGTCAAGAAGACTGATATTGCTCCATCAGTACGTTATTTTGTAACATCTACCTCATTAATCCTGCATTCCTGTATGGCAATAGTTCTTTGATTCATCGGTATCTCTGATTTAAATTCCAAAATCCCTGTCAGCAGTCTTGCTTGACTCTTTTCTCAAGCTGACATGGAGGCCACCATAAGGATCATGATCTGTTTTGGGAATCATAGCGATATCATCTTTAAATTTTGTTCAGAACTTTTTTTTAAAATAGAAAATGCTTGCTGACTATTTTTTTCCATCCATTTTGAGTAGCTGTGCCATTCAAGATGCCCACAGATTTTAGATAAAAACAAATTCATAACAGGCATGTCACAAGGCTTAGTACTCTACTCCATTCTTATTTTTTTTATTCATCAAGAATATTACTGTCATTGTTACCCCATCATTAATATCCATATGACATTAGTCTTCATAGGTCAGGAACTTGTACAGAGCACATTCTAAAACAGCTGCAAAAGATTTCAACATACCTTATAACTGGTTATCTAACAACCATGCTTCACACAATATTACTAAAACTGCCATTTCATTGTTTACTTAGTCTGTAAACAATATCACTCCCAAATGGTATTAACGTAATTCAGATATCCCAGTATAAATCAGTAAAACATGGCAGAAAAGCACCAAAAAGCACCAAAATAAAGAAAGACCACCAGGCTGTGAAATCCACACGTTTTATTCCTCTGACAGAGGAAAAAAAATGTGTGGATTTCACAGCCTGGTGGTCTTCTACGCCAGTACAAATATTTAGGCCTTATGGTTGAACATAACCTCTCTCTTACAGTCCATAATGAACTAATTCCAGCAAAAATAAAAATGAAGTAAAAGCTTTTTGCTTTATTTATAACTATCCTACCTCATGTATTATAGGCATGTACCAGGCTAATTACTTTTGGGGGCAATTTTAGTCCCAGGCAATTTCTCTTGGTGAGAAAAAAACCCTGTAGCTCTTGTCTATGCATTATTATGTCAACCCCTAATAGTAAATCATGGTAAACACCAGCCATTAATGTACTCATTCCCATCTGGAATGCTCCTTCCCAAATAATAACATTTAACTCACCCAGTAATCTCCACATCTTAACAAAAGCATAAACAGTATGTGTATATTTATCAAGCTATCGTCTAGAAATGAACATTACTATCACACTGTTACTAGTATTAAAGGTTTTCACTTCCAGCTGCAGACACATTATTCCTCTGCACCTAAATTATTACTCTATTGAATAATATGTGCCACCTTTCTCTCGGTAGTAACCTTCATACCAAATCCCCTCCCATTCTACCGTAGGACATAAAATAGTAACATTCTTACTCTTCAGATACCCATTTAAATAAAAGACCTTTGTGAAGTAATTCTATACTGAATGCCTATTCAATCCATCCCTGATATATATATATATATTTTTTGTTTTTATTAGTTAGTGAGTTTGTTGGTGCACACAGTAAGAGTGGTGCAAATTTCCTTTTATTTCTGATGGTTTTAAATCCTTGCTTCTTTCTGTACACACACACACACACACACACACACACACACACACACACACACACACACACACACACACACACACACACACACACACACACACACACACACACACACACACACATACACCTATATATGCTAGTGTCTGAAAAGGGCTCTTGGACCATCACACATACTCGTTTAACAAAGACAGATATATACATTTTCACTCCACCAGTGATAATTTTCTACATTTGGCTTATTATGCCTCTATTCAGCTGCTGTATGACAATGGACTATTCTAGTCATCAGTGGTTGAGGATACAACCTATTTCACTTTAGTCAGCGGAAGGCAGCATGACTATTACATACACTATGCAGTCTCTGCATTACTTCATACTTCATTCATCAGTGCACAGGGATGCATTCTGCAAGGAGGTCTTCACTGCAAGACCTCACCTGATGCTTCCTCTTCCTGTTCTCAATAACGCCATGGGTCTTCTAAGGCAGAGGTAATAATCCTATGTCTCATACCTTTCTTCCCTGGAAGCCCTACCATCCCATCCTTTCCCCAGAGAGGCAGGTGGTACAGAGAAGACCAGCTTGCTAGGCAACCTATCCTCTCTTCCCCCTTCCCCTTTCAGTGGCTCACTGAACTATGCTGTATGCTATCTTTATGTGTACATAATACCATTGGCTTATGCATCTGTCCCATGTTAGCACTTTCTCCATAGGGCCTTATGCTATGTGTTCATCACAGCTAGTGCTCCTGCTAGGTGCCACACACGTGGTGAGCCAGAACTGAATACATCTCCCAGGATATACAAGCAGGGAGACTTTCAGCAGCAGAGGTCTTTCAATGGGCTGTTCTGCTCATACAACAGGAGTCACTTCACAGATTACATGGGTCTCTTACTGTCACAGAATGGTCTACAGGCAAATGCTGACAAAGTGAACATACAAAAGCCCTCTAATAAGCCTTCAGTTCTGTAAATGTGTTTGGAAGTTACAAAATGTGCAAAAGATTACAGCAAATTTGTCACTGATAAAGGTATCACTTAAAAGCTGTCGGAGTACGACACAGTCTGGACTTTGTCAACAGATGAAGAGCAAAGCTTTGAGTTACTAGAAAGTCTAGTTATCACCCCATTGACATTAGGCATTATGATAATACTGAAAGAGTAATAGTATTCACTGTCTTTTCAAAACTGTTGCTAGCATGATTATTAGCTTGAACAGGAAGTAGTAAGTATGCTGGCATAGCTTAATTAGATATTGGCATCCATGTAAGAGTATGTTATTGAGAAACAAAGTCTGTAAAAATACCTGCGCAGATGGCAGCTGGAAGGACATCAACAAAGTAAAGAGATGTAACATTAAGCAAGATAAAGTTGGAACATCAAGTTTCAGATAACTGAGTTTCCCTAGACCACCGAATTTGAAAAAGAAATCATAAATTAGAAGAACAAAGAAAAGTGATGTATAGGACATCACTGTATAAAATCAAATTCAGCAACTGCAAAATACAGCTCTTTGTGTTGACAAAATAAAACTGTGTTAACTTGCTGTATTAAAGGAAAACTAAAGATTTTGTTCCCTAATGTGTTTCTAGTTAATATTACTATAACTTGAATAAAAAGTACATACTAATGTAGACAGTTTTGTATTTAAAATAAAACAGAGGGAATGTATACAGTGATAGATATGTTTAAAAATGTATAAATGCATGTGCACATCTATTTGCTAGTTAGATGCATATACACATCTGTTGCTATAATATATGTAGAAATAATATAGTTAGTTAAATACAAGTATTTCTGTTTGCTAGCATACATATATTCGGGTACAGCTTGAGACAAGCTGAATGTTCAGTATCTGGAACATGCTTCAAAGACTATAGATAAAAATGCAGCTGCAAGACAAGGCACACAGCATTCAACATAGACATCTGCATTTCATTTTCATCATTCTGAACATCAAAACAGAGGGAATTACAATATTTCACAAATGAAACTTAGGAAAATGCTACACGAAATAGAACACAAGACAACTTCAGTTGTACAAAGCATACAGCATATAACTTTGGGAGGATAACATTTAACACACATATAACAGCATGGTTAGCTGAACAAGGTCAGGCATATATAAAAGTAGAGAAAGACTCAAAGACTGACATAAACATTTCAGTAAACAGCTCTCTGTCTATTAGATGTTGTATATTACCTCATAAATGTAAATGCTCTGACAAGGAAAGACATCATGCAAAAATGTCACAGTGTATAGACAATAACACAAAAATAAGAATAAATTCAACAGGGGAAAAAGGGTATGATTTCTACCAATACTCTGTTTATTTGTATGAACAACACAGTAATACAAAAACAGGATCATGGGTTAAAATACTTACCATTTTAGGTAACAGGCCAGTATTTCATACAGATCAAATGGTAAGAATACCATCCACTTGTACTATGATAAGACAACAATACAAAAGAAAAACAATATTGCACTTTAATATTACATTTCCAAGTTTCAAAGATACCAAATGCAGATTTAAAAGAGCTTGGTATGAAACTAGTAGGACAAAATATCTCACAGATTGCACATTTACAAGCACAATGGAATCTTACTATTTAGTAAGTCATTACAAGTATCTTTGATAGATAGATTACAATTTAGTACTAATGTATCTAAATTTCTAAATTAAACAAAATGTTGTGTAAATGGACAATATTGCCTTCAAATTTCAAAAGGTTTGTTAAAGTGGCACCACAGTTTGTATGTGTAGTTTCAAATAACCCAGTGTTAATAGTAAAAGACAAAAACAGAAGCTGACACTGGCCATAATTGGTGGGACATATTCACAAAATGGTCATCATCTGCGACCAAATTGCTAAATTGGTTAATACATCCTGTGTTAGTAGTTTTGGGGGTCATAATAATAATAACAGATTGGAATTGTTTTATATGCCACAGGTTACAAAGAGTTGCAATAACTCAACAAGTCATGGTAAATACTGTAAATAGCAATGGGGAAAAACAAATGCAGTCTAACTGAAGTTTAGTCTGTTCCTCAAAAAAATAAAATAAGGGGGAACTGAAAGAATAATAGTATTCACTGTCTTTTCAAAACTGTTGCTAGCATGATTATTAGCTTGAGTAAGTGTGCTGGCCTAGCTTAATTAGATATTGGCATCCATGTAAAGGAGTATGTTATTGAGAAACAAAGTCTGTAAAAGTAACTGCGCAGATGGCAGCTGGAAGGATATCAACGAAGTAAAGAGATGCAACATCAAGCAAGATAAAGTTGGAACATCAAGTTCCAGATAACTGAGTTTCCCTGGACCACTGAACTTGAAAAAGAATCAAGAACAATTCATACATTAGAAGAACAAAGAAAAATGTTATACAAAAGAAGATAGTAATAGTAAATGAGTGTGTATAAACAAACCTTGGGAATTTGCCATAGAGAGCTGACAGCATATGTGTTGCATGCTTGTAGATCCAAAAGGAAGATGTAATAGTAAATGCATATTAACTGAAGCAGTTTGTCTCAGTGTATTTATTGTACTTAGTACAATACACTAATAAGACTAGTTGGTCACAATAATTAAATATACTGTGGTATGCATGCATGTAAATGCAAGTAACAGAAAGAAGCCGACAGAAGGCAGTATATATTTTTTCAACTACCTTACCTATGACCCTACGAACTGATACAAGTTATCAGATGTTAGAAGCAGTCACTCTGCATGAGGTTATGCACATTGAATATGAATCTACAGCCCCTGCATGTTGCAGACATCCTCGTAGAACATATATCATACAATACAAAATGTGATGCCTTTGCTAATAACTGCAGAAAAGCTTCAGTAAGTGAACCGATGATGACCATAATATGGAGCTTCAGTGTCATGACATAATGACAGGATCACCAGATTCAGATACAAGTGCATCCATTAACCAGATCATATTTTTTCATTCAAAGATGAACAGCAACATATATCATACATAATCAATTAAGAAATAAGAGGCCATTAAAACTACATGAACCCCATGTAAGTATGTCTAAATAAAAATAATGCAGATATTATATGTTAACTCCATATCAGTAGGCAAATTTTACAAAAATGAAAAATTGTGTCGCTGTTATACGTTTAGCAATCAACATCTATTCTTTTGTCACCATGGATAATGATTGGTCTTGAGTTGCTTCCATACACTCCTCTCAGTTTTATTTTATAGGTTGACTGCTGTTTGAAAGTTCTAGAAGAAGTTTGACCACAGCCAGTACAGAGTAATCCAGACACTGTTACACATCATGCAAGACTAGGTATGGATGATTATGGCCCATAAGTTACATGCCAAATATTCAAATCATTTACGAGAGAATGAGAGTTGGAGTGCATCAAGCCTAATCCTAGATACACAAAATCTAGCAACTAAGTCACACATAAATTTAAACTGTTAAAAAAATTCCCACAGGGGTAAAAGATGCTATCTTCCTCTCCTAGAATACCAAAATATGACATTACAAGCTGTGATGTGCTTATCATCTGAGTTATTAATGGTGAGAAAGGTAAGAAGGCTTAAAGCAAAGTTCCCTGTAACATATTCTCTGGCAATTCCAGACACTTCTGAGGATTTAGTTCTAAAAGGTAGACAACCATTACCAGAGTTTCTAGAAGAACTCAGAAAGAAAAAAAAGTTAATTGAAAAAACAGCTCAAACCATTAACTCTTAAACAGAAAAGGTGAGGATGATATTGGATCACAACTGTGGTCAGAGGTCACAGCTGCAGGCCACAATAGCAGCTTTTATACATAAAGCTTGTATGTTATACAAGGGGATAATATATGCTGCACTGAATAAGTTACAGGAATTTGTTGAAATTCACAAAATGACATTAGTCACAGTTGGGACTTAAAAGAAACGGTACCTATGATACTTATCTTCTACAGACTTCCAAAGTCTATGTCAGTTAATACAGTTGTGCAAAATCTTACCACAAGAGTAATGTCCTTCAATTCATTGTTGCAGTATTCATCACCTCTGGGATCTCCTACCAAGGATAGCCCAACATTCGGCCAGTATACCAAAGTCTTTATTACCTAGGAAGCATCATAAGTTAGACTTATGCTCTGCATATTTTCATCAACTTTATGCCCTACTCTTGTGTGTGGAGCATAAGTCTTTATTACCTAGGAAGCATTGTAAGTTAGACTTAAGCTCCGCACACAAGAGTAGTGCATAAAGTTGATGTAAGTATGCTCCCAACTCAGGAATGAGTTGCTCTAAGAGATCTAGGACCCCCAGTGGAAAGGAAACATATCCATCCAAATAAAAAGGAATGAGAGAAAAGGAGAGGAACCTCTTGGCCAGTAATAAAAATATCACTCATACAAAAGAAAGAGGAAAAGGGAGCAGGGGGAGGGAGTGAATATTGCAACAGTAAATAGAAGGGCATCTACTGTTATGGTAAGATTTTACACAACTGCACTATGTCTTTTCATATCACTGTTGCAGTATTCATCACTGCTGGGAGAGCACAAAAGCTACAGTTAAGGCAGGGAGGAAGAAGGCAAGGACGAGCCCTCCACAAACCCATGAAGGATAGCCTTAGTGAAACCTACCCTTGTCCTGGAAATGACATCCAATCTGTAATGTCTTGTGAAAGTGTGAACCGAAAGCCAAGTAGCAGCTTCAAGGATAAAGTTGAAGTCCAAACCTTTAAAGAAATATACCAAAGAGGCTACTGCTCTAGTAAAATGAGCCCTCACAGAAGCAGGCAATTGCTTGCCATGAAATGAATAACAGAATGAAGTGTTCTTGGAAATCTAGGAGTAGATAATTTGCTTACAAACTGCCAAACCCAATTACCTGGTAAGAAAAGAAACAAAAAGCTGATGAGACTTACATAGGGCTTTAGTTTTGTCTAAATAATATCTGAGCTGTCTATACAAATGCAAAGCATGCAGAACCTTCTCACTAGCAGACTGATGGGAAAGGGGAAAAAATAAGGAAGCTGGATAGACCGATTAAGGGACAGCATAGTACCCATCTTGGTTATAAAAGGATTTGTACAGAGACACCTTATCTCTGTAAAAAAAGAAAAAAAAAGAGGGACCACCATCAAGACCTGTAGCTTAGATACCCTTCTGGCAGATGTTACAGCAACTTTTAAAATAGTCTTACAGATGCAATGTTGCAAAGAAGCAACAGTAGCAGGCTCAAGAGGTGGAGTTAACTTTTCAACGACAAAATTAAAATCCCAAAAAAAGGAGGAATGGGCTTTCTTTGGGGTCTAATATTAAGGACACCTTTAAAAATTGCTTGACCTCAAACCTATAAGCCAAAGAAGAGTAAGTTGCAGACAGGCAGAAATGGTTGACAAGTGGGATTTCACTGAAGAATATGCCAAGCCAGTATATATATATATATATATATATATATATATATATATATATATATATTATAGATATATATATATATATATATATATTATATATATATATATATATATATATATATATAAAAAAAAACATATAACTATGTTAGTTCACATAGGTATGAAAGAACCAAGGGAACCCCTACTGAAAAGGGGTCATGGTGATGTTTGAGACACCAAACAGAAAATCTCTTCCATTTGGGCATATATGATTTTCTGGTATTGGGTTTCTTGGCCTTCTGAAGGACCGGAAGCACATCCTCAGAAAACTGGTGTCAGAAAGGAACTAAAATCCTATCACCCAAAGTATCAGTTGAAGAGTGGACAGATGAGGGTGAAGGAGAGTGCTTTTGTCCTCCATGCAGTGAGGTAACTTGTGATGACTGCCCCCTGGACAGATGGAATAAGAGTAGAAACCAATGCTGTCTGGGTGAAAAGGGAGTCACAAATATGATTTTTGGAGAGTCCTTGTTGATTTTGCAAAGGATCTGTTGAAGAAGAGGAAGGGGAGGAAAGGCATACAGAAACATTCCCTTCCAAGAAAAAGACACTGTAGCCACCATCCAAGCCAAAGGACTTGGGATTCTGGAAGAGAACTGAGCAAGTTGCCTGTTCAGAGGAGAGGCAATAAGATCTACTTGAGGAATTCCCCACTGATGAACTATGTCCAGACACACATCCCTGTGAAGCATCCATTTGTGAGGTGGTGTCCTGGACCTGCTGAGAAAATCTGTCACAAGTTTGTGCATTGTAGGTATATAGACTGCTTGAAGGGTGACCTGTAGATTGATGGCTATTTCCCAAGCATGAAGGGCCATTCTGAAAATAAGGTAGTACCTCCTACCCCCTTGTTTGTTGATGTACCACATGACTGCGGTGTTGTTCGTAAAAACCTTCAAGGGACCTGTGGTGCACAGCCCATGGAAAGCTTGAAGGGCTAGAATGAGATACTGCATTTCTTTGATGTTGTTGTGATCCATCCTGTGCTGAGGGGACCAAAGACCATGTACTTTCAGGGTGCCTGAAACCACTCCCCTCCCCAGCTCTGATGCATCTGTGAAGAGTTCCTAAGATGGTTGAGGGGAGGTAGAAAGGGACACCTGGATTGAGAGGTAGCTGTCAAATCCACCAGTGAAATTCCAATTTCCTATGTCCAATTCCTATGTCCTATACCCTCTTTTACCTGGAGTGTTTTATTAACTTCTTGTCATATTACTATGCTCAGCATACATAATGTAACTTATTTTGTGCCGTATGCTTGATGTACTGTAACTGACATTGCCTTCTTACCTATGCTCTATATCTTCTTATACCTGGAGTGTATTATTAATTTCTTGTTATATTACTATGCTCAACATACATTATGTAACCTGTTTTGTGTATTATGCTGAATGTACTGTATTTGTATAACCTGATGCCAGAGCTTTTCTCCCCGGGCCTCCAATGAAAATGGACCTAGTCCAGTCGGAATTTCCCAGTTAACAAATGTAGAATAAAAAATAAAATAAATAAAATAATTTGAGGCAAGGGAACAGAGGAATGAGATGATCTAGTGGGTGCAAGTGCTGAAGCCAGACTGATTTTGGGTACCAGTAAAACTTTTTCAAATGAAGCCTGCCCAGGGAAGCATGTGGATTTGGAAGCCCTAGATGGAAGTGAGGACAGAAGAAGCAGTGACAGGAAATAGTTTGTGATGTACAAAACCTTGAAAGCAGGAAGATATGCCAGCACTGGAACAGTCTGAAACCTTCAGCCCAGGATAATGTGATCCTGATATGGAGTCAACATTGACTTTTGAAGGTTGACAGTGAACCGTAGAGTGTGCAACAGAAGATGGACAAAATGAACAACGTGCAAAAGCTCAGAATGGGAAGGAGGCTGAAGCAAGAGGTCATCCAGATAAGGAAATAACTGAATGCCCTGAAGCAGGCAAAAGGTGACTACAGACACTAGACATTTGGTGAACACCCTTGGGGTTGTAGAAAGCCCAAAGGGCAAAGCAAACAACTAAAAATGAGAGGAACAAACAGAGAAATACAAATATTTCTTGAACAAAGGGTAGATAAAGTTGTAAAGGTAATTGTCCTTCAGATTCAGGAAACCAGAAAGGCCTGGGGGAGCAACAGAGGAAACAGATTCTGAAGAGAGAGCATTCGGAAGAAAGGTACATTGAGAACGGTGTTCAGAAAGGAAATACCTAGGACTGATCTCCAAGACTCCTCCTTTCTGTGGACCAGACACATCATGGCATAAAATCCCAAAAACACTCGGTACAGACGAAGACCAGACTTTTTTAAATTAATCCACTGAATCACACTGTAAGTTAATAAATAAATGTTAAAACCAAACCATCAAACAAAAGCGGTTTTGTCTTAAACAAAAGACTTCTTCAGATGCACTTTCCCTGAATCCCAGGGAAATCCTGCATTTGATGGTTTGGTTTTAACATTTATTTATTAACTTACAGTGTGAGTCAATGGATTACTTTAATAAATTCTGGTCTTCCAAGCATAACAAGCTATACTGAGCATTTTTTGTTTTTTTGTTTTTGGTTTGTCATTCATTTTCTGATCATGGCATAAAAGCCCATACCCCTCTCAATCTACAGAACTGGTTGAATGGTACCCTGGTCCAGCAGACCCTGCAACATTCCTGGAAAATGAGGAAGTTGTTCTGCAGGGAGTTTTGAAATAATGGAAAAAGAGGAAAGGATCTTTCAGATCATAAAATAACTCTGCTAGACAATAGACAGAACCCAGTTGTCTGGTAATCACCTGCCAAACTGGGAGAGAAAGAGAAAGCCTGACAGACTGTGGAACCTGGTAGAGAGGAAGGGAGGGCAGACAGGCAGATGGCTGCAGATTTGTCAGTAAAGGACGGCTTCTGTGGCCAGGGCATTTGAGTAGACTTGCTGCAGATTTGTCAGTAAATGACTGCTTCTGCGGCCAGGGCATTCAAGTACACTTATTAGAAAAAAACATGCCCGGAAGCCTTCTTACATGCATCCAGTACCTTATAGAACCTGTCAGGTTTGTTTGGATCTGGAGGCTGAGAATCTGGTTTCAAGGAAGCAGCAGAGAAAGTATCTAACAGAGCAGCCAACAGAGGAGGTACAGCAAAAGGTATAGGACAGTCCATTCCATTTTGTTTTCTTCTGGCAGAAGAAAACAAGATGGAATAAACCAGTACTGGAAAATGCAGCTCAGTCAAACAAGTTGAATCAAGATAAAACCATTTATCTTGATTCAACTTGTTTGACTGAGCTGCATTTTCCAGTACTGGTTTATTCCATTTTGTTTTCTTCTGCTGTGCTGCTTTTTAGTGAGGTTCCTGGTTTGTTGGTGTTTGTTTTACACAGTCCATTTGAAACAACTCATACTACTTCGGAATGTCCAATACTTGGGAACAATCCCATATGAAATGCCCCATGAGATGCAGATGTGTCATCAAAGGAAAACACCTGTAAAGGAGAATCAGGACAGATAGATTTCTCCTCCTCAGAGTGACAGTCTAAAGGTGAAAACAATTGAGAGGAATAGGCTTAGGAGTCAGCCTGAGAATCCAAATCCTTGTCCAAGGACTCTGGGTTTCTAGCCCTTTTAGCGGGAGAGGATGAAGGAGACGCAGGAACCAAAACCCCCTGAGGAGGCTTCAGTGCCATCAAGGTATTGAACAAACTTTGAGTAAAGTCCTGCCATTCATACTGTGGATCTCTGGAAGCTAACAAAACATGCTTAGTCTTCTGTCTTGTCTTCACTGGGGAAGTTGCCCTGACAAAATGAAGAGGTTTGGACCCCTGCCTGGATTCTATTATGGTATCTGGCATCTTTTCCCAAACAAGAATCAGAGGAATCCCTCTAGACCCCTTGGAAATAACCAGCAGTGGTTCCCCCTCAGTGTCAATAGTGGATGTTTACAATGCCTCTGAGGATGTGCAAAAAGCAGATTCCATGCCGGACTCCAAGAAGAAGAAACTGAAGGTAATTCTGGGCTTTCCTCAGGGTTCTCACTGACTTCAAGACAGACGTCCGTTGGAGGCTGGACAGCACCAGGCTCAGTCTTAGACTTCTTGGCCACCATTTTAAGCAGTGGCTGTACTTTAGGGCAAGCATATTCCACTATGGCACCCTGGGTCAAAAACTTGAGATGTTGATTCTCAAGGTAAATCGAAAGTGAAGAAAGGCAGCTATACAGGGTTTTGGGTAATAAAGACTTAACAGATAATATACTGAGTGTTGTCATGAGACACAACTATGCAAAACAAGCTGTGATGGTCTCTACTCCAGGCCTTTAATCAAGGAGCCTCAATCCTCACCACTGACACCGGTGAGGGAAGGCCACTAGGAACAAAAATGGATACACAGAGTATTTTCAGATGCAGCTCTCTGCACCAAACACAATTTCTCTGAAGAGCACACAGGGAGCACAATCTAGACCTGGGACTGGACTCTATCTCTCTCTCTCTCTTTTGCTCCAAGCCCCAAACAAGATCATTGAGTTCCTGTTCCAAGTCGCTGACACACACACTCAGATATTTGATTTTCACACACACACATGCACACATAGATGTACGTACACAGCTGGGAAAGGCTGTCACAGATTTACCAGTTGTTCCCCCAGTGCCCAGACTATAAGGTAATTATGCTGCCACCAGTCAGCTACTAAATGGCTCTTATAAGGGTACCCAATTGTACTGAGTAAAATTAATACTAATACAAATGCTAGAGTTTTACCAATGCAGTAAGACTTTCAGGAGCAGCCAGTGTCACTAAAATAAGCATATGTAATTTTAAGATGTTAAAAGTATTCTCTAAAAGACCAACCATAATGAAAGTAATAGAAATATTTGATAATAAATAATAATAAAAAAAAAAAAAACATGAGAATGCTGAATATCTATTTACAATAGAGACCAGGATTTCAATCACAGGAGGTATACAAAATAACACAGTTGGATAGATTCACACAGATGAAGAAAAAAGGATGTCATGTACTCACCATAACATTCCATATTTGTTATCCTTGATCTCGCCTTCTTTCCTGCTGGGTGGGTTCGGAGCCAATCTTTGGCTCCAACTCAGCCACATTCTAAAGCTCGAGAGCTTCCACTGGCTCGAGGCTAGACCCTATCCCAACATGCTTAGCGAGAGCTACCCAGATCTTGTTTGTGATAACCCATAACACTAGACCATAATGCGCAAACATAGATATACATGTATATAAACTATATGTATATGTGTATATGTATATGTATGTATGTGTGTGTGTGTGTGTGTGTGTGTGTGTGTGTGTGTGTGTGTGTGTGTGTGTATATATATATATATATATATATATATATATATGGGTCTACTTCACATGGTCGACAATTCATTTGATCGACATTCATTTGGTCGACAGTTCATTTGGTCGACAAGCAGTTTTATGTGGGGGGCTTCACCCCCACACCCCCCTAACTATATATATATATATATATATATATCAACTCCAGGGTCGCTCAACTTTGGGGAGGGGGGCAAATCTGCCTGTTGACCAAATGAATTGTCGACCAAATGAATGTCGATCAAATGAATTGTCGACCATCTCAGGTAGACCCATATATATATATATATATATATATATATATATATATATATTTATATATATATATATATATATATATATATATATTTATATATATATATATATATATATATATATATATATACTTTTACAATTGGTCAGATTTTCTGAATTCTTGTGTCCTCTGCAAGTAAAAACGTAACTGTCTATGAACATCCCATTGGTGGAGTATATATTCTGCCTTGTTGCCATGATTAGGGAAGAATACAAGTAGTTCTATTGATTGATTCAGACTGAACTCTGAGCAAACATTTGGTAGGAAGGAGTGGGTGGTTCTGAGAGAAACCCTATCCTTGTGGAAAATTAAGTAAGGGGGATGAATGTATAGAGCTTGTAATTTCAATACCCTCTTAGCTGAAGTAATGGCAGTCAAGAAAATAGTTTTCCAAGTCAAGAATTTCAGAGAACACATATTAGCTGGTTTGAGAGGGGGAAGAAACAAGGCAACTAGGACTAAATTTAGATCCCAAGGAGGAGGCGGTTCTCTTATTGGGGGTCTCAAGAGGATAGTACCTTTTGGGAAAGCTTTGGATGACCTGTGGGACATAACATTGGAACCCATTTCTCCCACATGAAAGTTGGAAATAGCAGCTGAATTCAGATAGTTGCTGCTTCTGCTCCTTGGTTAAAAGTTTCAGTGAGAAATTTGAGGATCTTTGAAACAGGTGCAGTAAAAGGGTCAATACTATTTTTGGCTGCCCAACAAGAGAACTTCTTCTATTTGCTAGCATAGAGTTTCCTCACTGAGGATTTGTGAGAGGAAATCAAAATATGTTGTACTGCTGGGAAGATGTCAGGAAGCCTGGCTAAGATGGGAAGTGGAGGAACCAAGCTGTCAGCTTGAGGGTTTGTATGGAAGGATGGAGTGTACCTGACTGATGCACCAGAAGATCTGGAACTGGGTCCAGGATCCAAGCTCCTCCTGGAGATGGGGCCACAGAAAGGGGAACCATATTGGATGAGGCCAATAAGGGCCAATGAGAATTAGTTTGCAACCCAATGATTGTGCTTCCTGCAGAACCTTGGGAATTAGAGGGAACAGGGGAAAAGCATAAAGAAGTCCCAGAGGCCAATTCTGAACAAGTGCATCCCTGGGTGAATGTCCGAGTGGGGGGGACTATGGTGAAATAATTGCTGCATTTGGTATTGATGGAGGTGGCAAAGAGGTCGCAGCAAGGCTGGCCCCACTTGTGAAAAATTTGGTTTGCAATATCCTGCTTCAGAGCCCACTCATGAGGAATAACAATAGCCCTGCTTAACTTGTCTGCTATCACATTGGATTTCCCCAGAATGTGTGTCACAATCAGAAAGCGTTGGGAAGACATTGCTCACTGCCATACTCTTAGAGCCTCTCGATACAAGGGGTAGGATCTGGTTTTGCCTTGCTTGTTGCTGTACCACACTACTGACATATTGTCCATTTGAATTGCAATCCTCCCTGTAGGTAGAGAGCCCTGTAGTGCTTGCAACACCAGGAGCACCGCTCTCATCTCTAGGACATTGATGTGCAAGTGGTACTTGTGTTGTTGCCGAGTTCCTTGAACTGTCTGTCCCAGATAATGCCCCCCCACCCTATCTGGGAAGCATCCGTGGTCACTGTGGCTACTAGCTGGGGGATGATGAATGGTCTACCTATCGTCAGCTGCATAGACTGAAGCCACCATTTTAGGTTCTTCTTTCAGGTCTCCTTGATGAGAATTTCATGTGACATGGGTAGATCATGCATGGACCATTGAGCAAATAGGAGCCACTGTAATATCCTCATGTGTAAGCGCACCAAGGGAACTAGTGTTACTGCTGCCACCATTGAGCCCAGGACTTTGAGAACAAATCTTGCCTGTACCTTTTTTCTCTTGATTAAGATTGAAACCTGATGTCGAATGGCAGTACCCCACTCCTGAGTCAATTTTGCTATCATATCTTTTGTATCTAAATCTGACTCTATAAAGGTAATATAATGACAGGGCACAACAAGGCAGACTTTTTGCAGTTTAGCGTGATGCCTAGCTGTGAGCAGAGGAGAATTGTGGTGTCTCTTGTCTCGGTTAGTCGATGCTCAGTGGTGGCGGTAAGGAGCCAGTTGTCTAAATATGGAAACACCCCACATTCTAGCCATCTCAGATGAGCTGTGACTACTGCCATGCATTTGGTGCATATTCTGGGGGCTGTGGTGAATCCAAAGGGCAGAGCCATGAACTGGTAGTGACTGTCTCCCAGTTAGAAGCATAGATATCTCCTGGATTGCCTGTCCATCTTGATATGGTAGTACGCATCATAGAGATCGATGCAGCACATCCAATTGTCCTTTCCTAAAAAAGGGAGCATGGACTGCAGTGTCACCATCTGGAACTTTGTCTTCTTGACAGACTTGTTGAGTCTGCTGAGATCCAAAATGGTCCTCCAGTCCCCTGTTTTCTTTGGAGCTAAAAAGAACCTTGAGTAAGTTCCAGATCTGATTTGGTCTGTGGGAACTTCTTGGATGACCCGTTTTTCTAGCAACCTTTGAACTTCTAGGGTTACTTGTTCCCTTAGATTGGGTGGAACATCTGGGATGGATTTTTGTTTTTTGGGAAGAGGTGGCATGGAGAAAGAAATACTGTATCCCCCGGATATTACAGACTGTTTTCATGTGTCTTTTGTGATACTTTGCCTGCTTTCTGGGTAAAGTGACAAATTGCCCCCGACTACCTCCAGCAGTGGACAGGCAGGCCTCCTTTCAGGAGCGCTGGAAGGGCCTACCAGAGAACGTATCTCTGTCACTCTGACTCTGTGGACCCCCTCTGTCATGAGGGTGGCATCTCCCATTACTGTCCCCCCTTCTGCCCCTGGGGGAAAGTCACCATGTTCATCAGGCAAAGGTCCCTGGGATTTCCGGAACCACATTTTTCCGCCTTTTTGACCTCTAGGATAAGGTCTAGTATGCGCAAAGAAACATACTCCCATGGCAGAGAGAGTTTTGCCATCTTGTTCGCACCTGGTGAGAGTCTATTTTACCTTGAACAATGATGAGCCATCAAATGGGGCACTGGTAAAGGAGGACTTGAAGAGTTCTGCAAACTGACAAAGGCGCATCCAAGAATGTCTCCGTAAAGTGGCTCCTGTGCCTGCTGCCCTACTAACTCCATCGGCTGCATAGGAGATAAGCCACATGGAGGAGTTAACTACAGAAGATAAGGTCACAAGCTGAAAAGCAGCTCTGTCTGGAGCTCCCACAGCTGTAGAATCCTATAGGGTATCTCCTAGCTCTTTTTAGGAGATCCTTCTGGAGACGGGTAAAACGGGAGTTGCTTACTACAGCAAGACAAGATGAGGTGTGTGGTTGTGTGAGATGTCTGTAAGAGATCTTTTCCATCAGGTTCCAAAGAACAAAGTGCTGCTGCAAGAGTGCCACAATATCTCTTACTAATATCTAGAAAATTATTTCACTGCTGGTTATAGAATGATATCACATCTGGTCAACTAACTCTGCTACAATACACACCCAGAGCTTTGCTAAGATCTGTTACATATCTGAAAGCTATAAAACAATTTTTAAAACTTCCATCCTTCCAGGGTAGTACTTAGTTCATCCCAAAGGACAATATAGTAAGATTTCTGGTCCTGGTTTTCCCAGACATTTTTGTCTATGGTTGCAATCAGAAGTGTAAGATAAAATCTTTATAGCCTAAACCAACCACTATTTTTCAAAACTAGCTGAACTGAGATTAACCTCTTCCCTTCCAGAATTCTCTGTTACAACATATGCATTTAATCAAGTGCAATAATACTGTCTGACATACATGTATATCTCTTTTCTGCCCAGCAGGACCCACTTTTCATGCATTTTAACACAAGCAACTTTACAAATACATTTTTAACACAATCATCTGTACAAATCAGTGTGATAGTCAAATGACATAAAATCTTTACAAAACTCCAGCCACAGTAGCTATGCTGGCATATGTTATACATGTACTGCCCTACTCTGCCCAGAAGGGATGACACTGCTACCTCATATCATCACACAAGCATCCTTCGTGGTGGTCTTTAATCATCCATTGTGGTGGTCTTTGTGGGGAATCTACCTCCTCTCACTGACACTCCCCTTTCTTGGATGTGATGTAACCAACTGAACAAAGAAAGAAAAAGTATAAAGACCCCAATGGAGTACTTATCTGAAAGATGTAGGGTCAGTACAATCACTAAATGTGAAGGGCTTTCAGACCAATGTATGACAATGGCATCTGGACTTGCAGCAACAAAATTCTGAGTTGGGCATGTATGTATATCAGGTTTATGCACCAGTCTTGCTCAGGGATCATACGTTTCCCATATGATGCTCCCAGGTCATAAAGTCTTTGGTATACTGTCTCAGCATTGGGCTATCCTTGGCATGAGCTCCCAGAGGTGATGCAAGAGTGATATGAAAGGACATCTATCTACTCTACTTTATGCATCCCCAGTTCTAACTAATCTTTACAAAACTGATCTTAATAAACTTTACAGCTGTTACAACAAAATTGCTAGATTCGCTACCAATGCCAAATCACAATTCCACCACTGCCTTTCCCTACAAGCCTTGCACTGGCTTGAATTTCGAAACCTATTAAGGTACCATCAACTCAGCCTAGCTCATCTAATTCTGTATTATCCCGAGAAAACTCCCAGCCTGACTGGCATGCTGAACTTCTAAAATTCAAATACACAACTTTGGTCCTCCAAAAAAGCCTTAATTAAAACTATCACATGCAAAAACAACTCTGGGGAATCACTATTTGCCCATGAAATAGCAGAAATATGGAAAAATCTTCCCCCGACCTCAGACTACAAAACTCCCTGCCCTCCTTCAAAACCCTACTTAAAACATACCTCTTCACCAACCATCTATGCAACTGTAATTGACCCCCTGAAGCCTCGTCCACTTACTATTTCAACACACCATCTGTCCTGAACAACATAAACAACACCATCTAACTATACCTATCCATGTGTGAGCAATAACCTAAGCAAGAGTGTATGTACGCGCATGTGTGTGTGTGTGTGTGTGTGTGTGTGTGTGTGTGTGTGTGTGTGTGTGTGTGTGTGTGTGTGTGTGTGTGTGTGTGTGTATGTAGATATATATATATATATATATATATATATATATATATATATATATATATATATATATATATATAAATATATATATATATATATATATATATATAGGTTCATAGGTTGGTACTAGGCTATTGGCCCTAGGGCCTATACAAGCCTAGCCATAACATAAATATATATATATATATATATATATATATATATATATATATATATATATATATATACATATATGCATGTATATATGTATGTATGTATTTATATACATATATATGTATGTATATTCTTACATGTATATTTGCTTGAATGTATATATGGAAAACTTAAACATTTATATACTCTTATTCAATTGTGAAATATCTTGCAATGCTCTATCAGGTTCTTATCTACTCTCATTGTATATTTTGTACACTTATATTTTCAACCAAAAGGGGGACTATCCTTTTATTGTGTACTAATGGCTGTAAAGTCTACAATCTGTATGCTACCACTCTGTAATGCCTCTTTTGTAAATTTTTCTTCTCTCTGTAAACTTATGGAGTTTTTCTCCCCAGGACTCTGCTGAAAATGGACACTTGTTGTCCAATCGGACTATCCTGGCAAACAAATGTTAAATAAATGAAATAAATATATTATGATCACTAACTAATGAGGCCATTAATGTGAGTGGTTATAGACTGCAACAAAGCAATCATAAGAAGCCAAAAGACCTATGCCAGTACCCAAGATAAAGAAGATTGGAGAAAAAAAAGAATAGTGAAATAATCAATCAGACTTCGAAATTCTATGGGCCCAAGTCCAAAAGATTTATTTTCAGTGTAAGTGACCACTTACACTGAGGTAAGGCTTTTTGTTACCTGGCCCCTGGTATAAACCTGTTCATAGATAGGCCTTACACCCAAGTGAGTTATTTGCAGTGAGAGCAAGTCTTTTGGAATCAGGGCAGACTTACACTGAGTACAACTGCTTTGGAATCTGGGTCTATACAGTTTGGTACTTGGTTCAGTGTGGTACTATACATTTTAATCTATCAGTTTCATGACTGTTAATGTACAACAGTAAATAGTTACAAAGACAAGGCATGTTTCCTTATTTAATAAATAGTGGATGTCACCATACAAGGTATGTGATAGAATGTAACTTCAAGTAAAATATATTCTCTGAGGTAAGACACATGGGGTAAAGCTAATGGTGGAAGCATCCTATTTTTAAGTCATATACCTATATACCATTCTGAACAGTACAAGCGAACAATTCCATCATAGCTCTGATGGACAGGTATAATATGAAGCAGTCTGCTCACTGTGTATATTTATAATACTTTTCATTGTATCCAAGTCCATTATTTTGTCTTCAGTCAGGATAATGTAAACCTCACTTGCCTTGAAATAAAAACCACTGCAGTGACGTGTATGTCACTGAATACTAATTTTTGTGCAAATAAGGATCCAACATTTTCAGCAGTTTCATATGGCAATGCAAACACCTCAGTGCAGTGCTTGTTTGTTTGAGGGCTATAGAATCTTACTATGGTATACCCCATCATAAAGGTATCTCATTTTCCTTCACATTTCCTTTTGAACTGGATACAGTATGGCACTCTGAAACTGGCCATTCTTTGGATCCATCTAAAATTCATGCATTAGGTTATTTTTACTTTATTTCCTGAATCAGAAAGCAACTAGTCAGACTTGCCATTCAAAAAACAACAATAACAATGACAGCAACAAAAAAAATAAATCTTGTATAAGATCTTTTTACATCTGGGATTTGTCTGCAGTCTTAACCAGCATTAGATTATATGTCTCATTAATCGACTCAGCTGCTTTTGTAATCACTACTCTATTTCGCAGTTTGCATTTTTAAAAGAAGGTTAATGAGGTTTGCTGCATGTTTCTCAGCAGGGCTAGATGTACAAAAATAGTTAACTATTTTTTTTTCATTCTGCTTGCTGTTTTTTCACTTACTTGGGAGCACATTCTTCTCATACAAACATCATAATAAAATACTTTAGTAATAATTAAATAAAGTCAAATAATTATAGAACAGTATCTATCCAGCCTGGATCTCAGCCACATCACACAGTACATTACCACTGTTATATGCAAGACTATCTTCCATTAGACTATCATGCCTGCATTTAGGAGTTTATCAGAAACACATAAAAAAATTGTTGAGCAGGTGTAATGAACCAGTTTGCTCTCCTTCAAAAGAATTCTGATTCATACCAAAAAGGCCTCCATAAATCACAAGTCAAGACAAAATAATACATTGTGTTTGCTTCTGCTTGTATAACAGCTATTGGTCATAGTGTTTGGTGGACAACAAACAAGCTATATGAGCTAAAATATTCAATGGGAAGTGTAAAAAGAGCCGCTTCAGTGGCATTGAAGGATAGAACCCTGACTATGGCCCAGCCTACCTGGATTTGAGTAGTGATTTGGGTGACTGACAGAGAGGTAGGAAGGGTAGGCATGTGTGTCCGGGGGAAAAAGTACTTGTTGATGATGGTCCCTTGGGAGAGCATGGTCAAAAGAATGGAGTTGTCCCTCAGACATGCCCAATGATCACGAGGGTTGAGAAAAGGGTAAGTAGGTAGGGCATATAATACAAAAAAAGGCCAAACCTCCAGGACACCCTTAAGATCCATGACCAGCCCCAACAAAACCAGAAGTTGTTTGGAGGGGAAGAGTAGGAGAATGGCTGGTAAACCCAGCGTGGGCATATGAACATGGGACACTCGGGATGGGTCAGTAATAATGAGATCTGAAAGGAACAAAAAGTAATTAAACAAGTAGCAGTTCTAACATTACTCTTGTTGGACAGCCTTTCATAAACCTGCTGAATAGTTTGCATGTTGTAGTAATTTCAATAAAGGCCATGCTGAAAAATCTTTTGTAAATATACTGAATAACTTCTGTTGTGTTGAATTACTTCTGCCTGCAGTGATCAAGGTGATTCTGTGTAGAGTTAGTGAGTAGTAACTGTGTTTCAAGATGTACACTATAAATCTAATAAGATCCACAAAAAAAAAAAAAACTTTCACCTGGACTTGAAAGCTTATACTTGATAGTGGAACCATTACTCGGTGAAAAGAAAGAAGTGACTCTCTCCCCTTGCAATAACTGTAGACTGCCAGCTTTGTTTCAGTCCCCATCCACCCTTGACAGACTACCTCAGATTCTCCTTTCTGGTGATCAAAGATACTGCCCTTCACTAAGCAGGTTACCCAAATTCTCAGATGGCAAACTTTTGGATCTGATCAGTCCTAAGGCTGAAAATCAAAGACTCAGACAGGGAGTTTTGTGGCTTCATTGCAGTTCACTCACAGCTACGGGTCATGGCCAGAAAAATCACCTCCTGGCTATTCAAGTAAATCACTTCTGCTAGTCCTGTAAATTGTGGAATGTAATCTGAGGCTGAGTGGTCCTTTGCTTTTGTAGTCATATTTTTTAATGAGACCTGTATTCTGAAAGTAGAAGTCATGACTTCTGCTCTTTGAGTAGGGTGTAGACAGTTCTTTCCTAATTCATTTTATTGGGTGTGGAAAGAGAAATATAATTAAATTATATCAGTAAGGCAAGTAACAAAATGAATGCTTATAATCTAAAGAGAGAAAGTATGATAATATAGCAGAAACAACATAGTTAAAAAGCAGCAATACAGTTTGGGAGTATACTGCAGCAAAAATGCTGTACCTGTGAGAGTGACGGGTGTACAGGTGCATTCTAACAAATCACTCCTTCATTTAATAAGTAACATTAAAACTGTAAATACATTTCCACAGGTGACTCCCATACTGTTACCTAAATCAACATGTTTTTGCCTTTAACAATTTATGAAAGCATATGAAACCTGCATTTTACTGAGTTGACATGTAGGCAGACAGCCAGTTATCTGGCTAGAAATGGAATTCATTTTAGCAATGTCAACTAAGATAAAAGCATATTTTATTACAAAGGGCGAGCTTTACCTTTTGCATCACATTTTATTTCTAGTCTTATTCATTATACACCATATGGTGAAATGCCATTTTGTAAGAACAGTGGCATCCTGATATATCAAAATGACATTTGCTGAATGTCATTTTAGAAATGTTTTCTGTGCACAGTCCTTCTCCTAAAGAAGGGAAAGCCAGCTCCCAACATCAAAGGACAGACAGAGAGCTTTTTAACTGTACATAAATGTCAGCATATGGATTGTCCCCAACATTAAAATTCAAAAAGCTTCTTTTGTTATGACATTTTTTTATTGTTTAATATATTTTTACTTTAACTTCAAGCTTTATTACAAAAAAAAACACTCAGAAAATGCTTGTTTGACACAGCATCCTACATCCTGCAAGGTCAGCAAAACACTGGTTATCAGCTGTCCTAGCTGCCAAGTACAGGTTTATCAAGTTTTTTCTAGAGGTGTTCTCAGATGAAATAAATTATGACTGAGCACGGGTCTATATGACAGCATTTACTTTTTGGAAAGTCAAACTTTATGTGGTCAAGACCATAAAAGCTGAGAAGAATAAAATGACAAAAAGAATGCTTTTGTTGTGGGGCAAGCCCCTCTGCACCCCCACACAACCTGCAAGTTATATATACAAACTCTGAATTCACACCACATTCGGGACAAAGGTAAATTCTCCAGTCTCCAGCGTACCTCAATTTCCATACAAATGTTTTGACTTTTTGGAAAGTCAAAAATATGAACTAGACCATATGAACTTCAACTTTCCAAAGAGTCAATTTGAAGGGGACCCCTGAGCACATATGTGTGTGTGCATGCTCATGTATGGGCATGCATGAGTGTAAAATATGATTTTTGCTTGCCTTTTCTGGCACTGTAATGACCTGTTTGCTCCCCATCATGTCTGTTGTACACCACATCACCAGGTAAGGGTCTCTAGTTTCTAGGGGGTAATACTATTTGTCAGCCTCATCATATAATCCGGGAATCTGCATAATAACTGTAGACCAGTAAACCATCAAATATGGCTGCCACGGGATTTTCAGTCATATAACTAAATCACTCTGCCTGATGTTCAACAAGTCAGATGCCATGCCTGCTGTTCTGAGCCTGATGCAAGTCTATGTTTCTGCATACCAGCTTATGTTTAAATAGTGTGTGAAGTACTTTGGTGTCCTTTCACCTAGCCCAGGGATGTTCTTAACTTTAGACAACATACTTCCATCAGTTTCACTATTCTGATTCTCTTAGTATCATCTGCACAAAGTCTATCTCAATCATTACTTATAACAACCTTTTCTTTCAGTCCATCATTATAATATAGTAGACTACTCAGTCCACTCTAGGAAGTGTAAAGTCTCCCATTACTAAAACCTTTTGACAATCATCACTGGCTCTAATACTGATTTGCAGTCAACCTTCTTTGTAGCATTCATTGACCTGCTAACTGTGGCAAATCAAAATGATCTCTATTTGGTAGGGCCTATTCAGATACCCTGGTAGTCAGCCTTCCTCACAAATGTCTCACACCCTCTGCATCTTCTTGTGTCGCTCATCTGTCATAATTTTCCCCTTGAAAACTTAGTCTGGATTATAATTTTATATCCTTTCAGTCCTGAAGAATACCTTATTATGTGTGGTTTTATATAGGAAAAAATAATTTATGTGAGCTGTGAAGGCTGGAATCAGAATTATTTGACTGAAATCATGTTATGTTTCATAACATTACCAGAGTTTTTATTATATTATAAAACTTTATGTTATAAAACTTGGTAAAACCTATATAATTTGTTGTTACTAATGAAATTATAAATATCTCTCTAGTTGTAATTATAACATTCAAAAAACATGTTCTCCCTGGGTCTCCAATGAAAATAAACATGCACCAGAAGGAATCACTAACTAAATAAATAATATAAAATCTAATATGATGAAAATAAAGTTATACTACTTTATTTCATTATAAAAGTGTTTTAAAGAATTTCAGTATATCATTTCATTAATATGTGCTTTAATAACTTGGTGTCTTCTTTTTTCAGAAAAGACTGGATACTCAGAATATGCTTAGACATGGCTATTATTTTCTGCAAGTTCATTCTGCTAATAGTCATGATAACCTTTGTTCTTGGTACTTTTTTCTGTCTTTTTGGGAAAGAAGAACAGGAAACTGGGTGAAAATGTATCCACCTTAAAACATTTAAATACAGCCTTCCAAATCAGTAGACTAAAACAGAGCCTAAATTCTGATAAACAGTGCAATGCTCCTAAATAAATCCTCTTTGTTGCTTATTCAGCTGCAAACCCAGGACTATGCAATTTCTTTGTAAAACAGAACTGCATTTTACTTCATAAAAAAATAAAACTGTATAAAAAAAGATATCAATCTATTTAAGTTGGAACACTGAGCAGGTAGCTAATCTCTAGATGTTTTCATCTTGATTCTCAAAAAAAGACTATTATGGCCCTTTATACATTTTACACCTACAAATAAAATCTGCAGTAACTTAACAATAGATTTCTTACAGTGTATTTATTCATTGACATGGCCAGAGCTTTTGAAAGTGTGGATCACTCTATCCCACTTAATAAAACTACATACTTTTTAATTTGGCCATAACATTGATATGTGGTTTGAGGGATCTACAAAATCACACTGTTCAAATTATTCTGATCCCTTCTTCATCTGACACAGGAAACTTTTAATTTCTCTACAAATCACTCAAGTGACTTCAATCAACAAATAAAAATAGACTTTTTGGTGAGCCCAGATAAATCAGTAGAAATGGTTCATGTGCATTCTCTCAATCCAAGAACACAACCTCTCCTTTGAACATGTAAAAAACGCCAAATTAATTCTCAAGGATCCATTAGATCAAATCATTCTCTTTGTGACCCAGTGGAATATTTGGGACTTATCTGCAATCTCAACCTTTCTTTTAAACTGCACATTGAGATAGTGGCATGGAAAACAAATGGAACAACTCTATAAAGTTAAGGAGAGTCTCAAACCTCAGACAAAGTTGTACTGAAAGGCTGCATTCAGGGAAATCAATGTTAAACTTTCTCCTTTGTTGTGAAACTGTGAAGTTAGAATATAAACTTCTCCTAAATGCAAAACTTTGTTAAAGGTTTACTGATTTCTTTATGTTGTGACAGTATTTTTGAGGTTTGGGGCTCAATGAAATTATCTTTGTGCTCACAAGTCTCATCTTAAACATTAGGCATGTCAAACAATTACAAGGAATGTGCTAATGAGCAGTTTAAGAACATAGGCTCACACACACTAGTAAAACGTATTCTAATTAAATGTGTTGATTTGCTGATCTTTCAAATCTACTAATTCAGCAGTGGGGTCACGCAGGCAATTTCTATGGGCTGCCAGTGAATAGCAGGGCTACCTTATTGCTTGCCACACTAGCATTCACTCAGAATTTTAATATTACAACACTGCTCACCCCTGCATAGATTCTATTACTCCAGCAAAATAACAGAATCTTTAATCTAGTGTGCAATGGTATGTGGCCAGAAAATCCTGTGAAGCAACCATCCAATATTTCCTATGACCAGTATAATATAGGAAATAGATCAATGTGCCTGTTTCATGTAATCTGCAAAGACTTTATCAAGTCTTTCAACACATGCCTGCACAGGAGATTAACAGTAAAACTGGATGGTATTATATTAGACAAGAAAATGATGAAATGGGTGTTACATGAAGAAGAGAGGAGGAAGGAGAAGGTGGTGATAAGATAGGAATGGTCATTGCAGAAGCAGCTGACTTGTGACGTGCCAGTATGCTATTAATAAGTCAAGTACCATTCAACATGTTTACTTTGAACACAAAATGAACTTTCCTAGGAAAAGATATAGAGAACTGACTGACAGTCAAAAGGCAATAATTGCAGAGATCTGATACCATAAGAAATAATTTACATGAGCAATGGGGAAAAAACAGGTATGCACATATATCAAACTGACAAACTATGGCATTGTATGCTGTTCTAATTAGGACTTTATTGGTAATCTTGGTACATTTCAACAAACCCTAATTCTCTTTCTCTGCCTGCACTGATATATTGACACGTAACATTTGTTTCACTTACCAATGATGGAAGTACCATTGGGATTGAAAATCAGTGGAACATACTAAAAGAACAAGGTATGTAAAATAGCCTGCACATCTGAACATAAAAAAAGAGTTATTTTAGCTATTTGTACTGACATTTCATTACTAGTTTATCACTCCACAGCACACACTGCAGTCATTGAATTGATTTCTGGAAATCAGAGTATGTTCACACCAGTCGTAGAGTGATGACCCAGTGCTGCAAAGTATGAGGAAACGATGCCAGGTTGCATTCAACTGACTCTGCATGGAATACAAATCATTGGCCTGTGTTGTACTTTCATGGCAAAGATCAGACTTTACAGGCTCCACGGGCTTCTATACCTATTAAAACAAATGATTTGGGCAAGACAGCAGCACCATTAATGTCTCTAAGGAGTGTCTATAGTACTAGGGACATTCATTCACTACACATGTGATATATTTTAAGTACACGTATATATCCTATATGCCTTACATTTAATAAAGTATGTGTTTTTCTTTCCCTGCTTATCCATTCACAAAAAATGTATCTACGCTCAATAGCAATTTAATCACATATTAGGCAGTAAATTATAAACACTTGGAATTATACTTTGATCAAACTATACAGCTATCAGAATCATCATTTTTGCATTCTTGCACTGCGTCAAACCATATCATGCAAACATAAGTCCAAATAAAATAACAGGATTTCATATTACAGGCCATACCTCTCAATAGTCCAGAATTTCCAAATTTTGCCTTATATTTTTTGTGCTCTCAAAAATGTTCTGTTTTTCCTGGCAAATCACTAAGGATTCCAGTCAGTAAACAGTGACAGACATTTGAGTTTCAGACTTCATATCCATCAGAAAAAATGCAGGATTTTGAAATATGTCCCTAATTCTCAGCCTTTGTCCACCCATTATCTCTGGTTTTGTCCATGATTTTAGTGCTAAGAGACTGAGAATTATATTCTAGGTTAACTGGACAGTAAAGCAACCTGATCATTGATCCTGCATCCTGTCACAATTAATACTTCAAAACAATGCATGTATGTATGTATGTATGTATGTATGTATGTATGTATGCATGTATATTTAATTTCTTAACAGGGTAAATTAACTGATCTGATGACCTTTACAGCTACAACCTAGGCATCTAGGCAATTATGTTATAAATACAAACAACATTACATTTGCAGAAAATGTTACATTAATAGAAATACTTATGCATGATTAAGGCTACACATAGCAGTATAATAACAGAAAATGTTACAGCAACTGAAATAAGACTGTACATAACAAAAGATACTGCCGTGCAGTCTGAGGGATCTAACTAGAAAGACACCAGTATACAAACTGAGCATCAAAAGCTCATTTACAATGAGGTATGGAGAAACATTTATCTGCTACATACAGAAACTGATGTTGTTTGCCTTAGAAAATGGCAGAAGGCAGTTCTGAAAATAATTGTGAAGAGCTGGACACTACTCAGTTAATAGATTAATATAGGAGGTGCTCAAAGAAAATGCATAAACCTGAACAGATAAATAATTACATATAAATAATAAGCCATGGCATGGGGCTAACTGGTACCTTAAAGCAATGTGAAAAACAACATTTACTAGTCCACCCTACCATTATCAGTGTGGATGTCTGTCAGTTTTAAGGATCTTCATTCACTATCATAACCAAAAGGGGAATAGTGCCTCCCAATTCTCTTAAGCAGTTCTCTCTAGGGCAGCATCCTAGTACTCCCATTAGTGTTATTGGAGGAATGCTTCTTGAATAGTCAAAGCACAACTATTTATTTATTTTTATTTATTTGTGTGACATTTGTTAACTGGGTTGGTCTGCCTGAGCCAGGAGCCCATTTTCAGTGGAGACCTGAGGAGAAAAGCTCCAGTACAGAAACAATTTTAATACACAAGCAAAAAATAAAGTAGATAAGCTAAAAATGTTAGATAAGTATATCAATAACATACTTTTTTGTACAGTAAGAATGAAACTGTAGGTAAAATACAGATCAATCAGTACTAGAACATTTCTGATACACGGATGTTGTTTTAATGGTTGTAATTCTAATATAGAGAGAGGAATTTGAAGCAGAAGAAAAAAATATATTTACATAATATACATGTAATGAGGAGCACAATTTGAATGAGTGTAAATCATAATGGTGAGTGTATATGTTAAGAGAGATAAAACTAAGGTATGTTGGTGAGAGGGAAATCATACTATGGTGTAGCAGGATTAGGTAGGATCCTGACAGGGGCAAGACTTGGTGTTAATTAGGTGTAGTCTAAGTTCATTTTTGAAGTGTCTTGGCTGGGGGATGGATCTTATATGTAAAGGAAGTTTATTCCAGGCCTGGGCTACAGTAAATTTATACAGTAGTTTACCAACATTTCTGTTAGGTTGATAAGTATCTAGGAGATACTGGATGTGCAGAGAGGATGAGTGGGGGTGTAAGGGGATACTAAACAGGACAGGGATGGGCAGGTGGATGGGTGGTGTAATGTAGAGTGTGTGATTTGAAATTGTGATAGTAGGAGCAGCTGGGGGAATTCCAGCCATTGAAGAGAGTTGAGTGCAATACAGTGGTGAGAGTTGTAGTGGGAGTTGGTAGCAAATCTAACTATTTTATGGTATGTTTATTGGAGTTTAGTTAAGGTGGTGGTCTGTATGTTATTAAGGATTATACAGAGGAGGGAAGGGAGGAGGACAACCTGAGCCAGGGAAAGTCTAGAGTTTGAAGTAAGCAATTTTCTATTTTGGCAAAGTAGTCCTAGTTTTGGTGGGTCTTTTTGATACTTTGAAGGATATGTAAGTTAAATTTGAGTTTGGTGTCTATGATAGTACCTAGGAGCTTGGTGTGGGGTGCAGGTTGTATGGTGATCTTATTTGAGGATGTGATAGCAAAGGTTGATTTAGGATCTGAGAGCGAATGAGGAAAATAAATCAGGAGATTAGTTTTTTGATGGGATTTAAGATGAACTGGTTATCTGACAACCATTTTTCTATGGATAAAAAGGAGTCTTGAGCTTGGGCGTGGAGGTCGGAGATATTGTTGGAAATGGAGGTGAGTGTGGAGTTGTTGGCATATTGAATATGGGAGGACAGATTGCAAGCTATGTGGAGATTATTGGTGAAAATAGTGAACAGGAGGGTCCCTAGGATGGAACCCTGGGGTACCTCAGATGTGACGGAAAGAAAGGAGGAGCAGGAGGTGATCCATTTAACTGATTGTTGCCTGTTAGAGAAGTAACTAGAAAACCAGTTAAGGGAAGAAGGAGAGAGATTGAGGTTAGCAAGTTTAGAGAGAAGAATAGGGTGAGAGACAGTGTCAAAGGCCTTTGAGAGGTCCAAGAAAAGACAGGCTACAATTTTGTTGTTATCTCTGGCCTCAGCTACTGTATGAGTAAATGATGAGTTCAGTTGCAGTACTGTGGTTTGGGCGAAATCCATGTTGTGTTGGTGTTAGAAGGTTTTTCTGAAGAAGAAAACTGAGCAGTTGATTATGAATGCATTTTTCAAGTATTTTAGAGAGAGGGGAAAGGATGGCTATGGGTCTGTAGTTGGATGGGTCAGTGCAATTGCCTGTTTTATGCAGACGGATGGTGAAGAAAGATTTCCAGATATTGGGGACTGTGGCTTCCTGGATAGATCTACTGATTAGAAGGGATACAGGGTAGGTAATGGAGTTGGCTGCTAGCTTGAGGAAGCTTCTGTTGTAGAGTTTGTTTATGGCAGAGGACCACCAGATTGGTTTCCTTTTTTGGAGGAGAGTGTCTTGGTTCTATTGGGTATGGCGAGATTCATGCATTTGTGTATGTGTTCATACAGTTTATTGGTGCATGATTGTGCAGTCACACAACTATTCTCCATTTGCATGGGTGCTGTGAAGTTAGCCACCTCTGTTTTTAGGATCCCAAAGTTAGCTTTGGAGAAGTTTTTCATGGCTGTTACCTTTGCTGGGGTTGAGGGGGATTTCCAAGGTGATTAGTTTGTGGTCAGATCTAACGAGGGAGGAGCTGACTATTGGTGTAGAGCAATGGTCGCCCATGTTAGTAATGACCAGCTCAAGGATGTTGCTACCTCTAGTGGAGTAAGAACTAGCTGGTCCAGGGCATTGGAATTAATGAACTCCAGGAAACGTTTGGTAAGTGTATTGCAACATGAGTAGTTTACCCAGTTAATGGAGGGGTAGTTGAAGTCGCCTAGTAAGAGAGTGTTAGGTTAGACCCTAATATTCTCCAGGGTGCTTAGGAATATGGAGTGTGAGTCTTGGAACATGGTTGAGGACCTATAGCAGGCTATGACCTGAATTGCTGTCTTACCCAATGTTAGCTGCACCTGAAGTATCTCTGATGCATTATATTGAGCTACCAGTCTGCAGGTGTGTGCATCCTTTATGAATATGAAAACACCACCGCCTTTGGAGCCTCGGTCCAAGTTCTGGGGCCGAAAGGTGTGGAATGAGTTATAGCCTGGTAGTGCAGTATTGCTTTCTGCTGCCTTGAACCAGGTCTCTGTTACAGCACAAATGTCGATGTTCTCCATTTTAAGGAGTGTCTCAAGGTAGTGCATTTTGAGATCTAGACTTTTAGCATTGAGCAACATGACCCTCAGATTGCATTTGTTTGTAGCTGTTATGGTGGTAATTTGGTCTTTGGAACACCACCTAAAAAAGGTACTATAGGGGTGGCAAGAGCCTTGGCCAGTATCCAGAAGCCCAGGGGTGACAGATGCAGGCCATCTCTGGCAAAGCATTGAGGTCTGTCAATCATGTCATCCCAGGTAGACTGATACTGGATCCTCTTTGAATGACACCAGAAACTTAGCCAATTGTTGAAATTAATCATTTTCTGGTTGTACTGTGGTATCATTCTGGGTGATGGTAGGATACTGCTCAGGGCTAGGGTCATACCCGCCTGGGCTACAAAATCTGTGATCTCCTCCATGCCTCTTTTCATGTAGTCCAGGGAGGTACGTCTCAGGTCATTCACACCCACATGTACAATGACAGAGTCATATTTGTACATGTCATTGAGCGACCTGAGTGCGTGCATTACGTGTCGGATCCTGGCACCTGACAGCCAGCTGACTGTTACTTTCTCCTTATTCAACCAAGTGAGTGGGACATCAGTGTGCCTCACTATCGAGACACTTATGACTAGTGTGTTGGGGATGCTGTTTTGCCTTAGGGGCTTTGGTTGAGTGGCACACTGTTTAGGAGAGTTATGTGTCTCTTAATTAGTGTTGTGTCATGTTGGTCGAGTACATTTCTGCCTTGGAGGTCTCTGCTGCTTGGATAGATTTTTATTGAGAGCCTCCACGAAGGTGGGTGTGTGGTTTGTGTTTTTATGTGAAGGCAGTGCTGGTGTGTGTTCCAGAGGGCTATGTATTCCATGTGGTGTAGTGCAAGTGTTGACCTTCTCTCTTGCTCAGCTATTCTGGTCTTGGCTGGAGAGTGCGTGGCTTCCAATTTGGATATATAAATGCATCTCTCGCAAGTCTGAGTGTTGGAAGGTAAGAGGAGAGGGTTGTTGGTGTACATGAGGCAGTTGCTACATTGCCTCAGCATGCCCAAGTTCACTAGGTTAATAGGAGAAAGCACAGGGAACTGACCTTTAGACATGCCTGGAGGGGTTGGCATTGATAATAAGTACTAGATCTGTTTCCTTGTAGAACATTTAGTGCTGGTAGCACTTGTGTGCTACAATAATTGCTACAAGAAGCCTGGTAAAGTTCTAGTCTAATAAGCTAGTATAAGTGCAGGAGAGTTGATCAAACTACAACTCCAAACCAGATTGGATGAATAAAAGCAAAAAACAGGGCTATTATTTGTAAGAAAAAAGCCCTATAGGAAAAAATGTCCTTCCAAGAAATAAATTACAGTAAGATATTACTAAGCCTAGTAGACTGAACCCTTTCAGTACAAACTGTGACCATCTTGAAAAGCAGAGAGGTAAACTACCAAAATCAAGAATTATCTCTAAAAGAGTAAATCAATTAAAAAAAAAACACTACCAAACAAAGAAAATGCATACTGTGATTCAAAATACATAACTAAATTTACATTAAAAACAAAGATCTATATTGTAACCTAAAACCAATTTGCAGAAGCACAAGTACTGAAAAACAAACAAAAAAAAAAATCCTCAAATTTAAGAGTAACATCTGATCAGGAAAAGTAAACTGTTTAACATCTGAAGAAGTAATAAATACATGAACAAATAAACAACTCCCCCCATGAAAATTAAAGCCCCTACAAACAAGGAAAATAGCAATGCAGTAAGGCATGGAAAGTGAATGAAATATGCACATGCAGAGAAGGCCAGCATCACCCCCAGCAACAGAACACAATGTCACTCACATTAACCCAAGACACATTTTAAAACATTCAGTACACAAAAAGTAACATAAATAAAATTCCAATTAGAATAACAATAAAATTTAAATTTAAAATTTAAAAAACAAAATTTAAAATTAAAAAAATAATAAAATTAGAACAACAACAAAACACACATAAAATTACCATATAAACCAAATGAAATAAGGTCAAGCATACCGTAAGCCAAAACAGTACCTCTGACCCACAAGAAATTTAAATCTAAACGATATAATATTTTCATTTAAACATGTAAAGCTATTTTGCATTTTTCAGTACAAATGTTTTTTTCTCATATTTAAAGAAAATGGAACAAACTATAATAAACAGTAAGCAAATACAATAAATATACATATTCCCACTTTACAAACACAATTTGAAGGAAAGAAAAGAAGGACCACATCTGACATTTTAAAACAGAGGATTAAGCTACGGAATGCTAATGAACTTTTTCCTTGTAGTTCAGAATTTGGTTCCATTAGCCTCCATTTGCCTACTACATGACTAACCAATTCACTTAAACAGAGAGTGGTCTCAGATTATCCCAGAAAACAGGGGTTACCTGTAGTGGAGTTACCTGCTTAAATGATTAAAAAATGGAAAATCAGTAAGCATAAATTATAAAGCTGTATCACTAACATAATTATTTCAAGAGTAATATTTTTGTTTAAAAATAAAATATATAGACTATTATCTTTAATTATTTCCACTGATTTAAGGGCATCCCAATCAACTACTCTATACCCACTACCTCTGTACTTCAAAAAATGTAATTGAACAAATTATTACTAAAACACATAAAAGGGATTTTTTTAAATAAAAACAAACAAAAATACAGAAAATCACACACATGGACACACACACACACACACACACACACACACACACACACACACACACACACACACACACACACACACACACACTCTAAAAAAATACAATATCAATAAATCCAAACCAAAGATGCCATTTTCTAAGTGCAAAAATGTTTTCCAGGGTGGGTATAATCTTGGAAATAATGTGCCTTCCAAGGAAAGGAAAAAAAAAAAAACATTTGCAGTCCTATGACCTTGGTACTTCCATAAAATGCCCGCCCTGCTGTGCATTAATATATAGTTTATATGTGCAACTAAGCTAATGACTACAAGGGCCTTGTTAAGCCTAGCCATGTATCACAATTCTCTGACAAGTTCTGATACCATTGATAAGTGTAAACAGGGGCTTGGAGAAACTTTTACAAGCTAGGGCATGTGTCTAGAGTAATGAGGAAATCATTCTATGTTGCAAAACATATAGACAAAAGTATGACATCTAATTTCAAGGAATTCATTGTTCCACTGTATTCGGCATTCATCATTCCTAACATTGAGTACAATGTAACTTTTGGTATGTACCTAACGAGCTATGTCCAACAATTGGGATATTCACAGAGGTTCCTCACTAAAGGAATACAGGGCATAAGTAAAATGTCCTATGCAGACCACATCAAGGTCTTATCTGTGTATTCTGTCTCCTACAGGCTTTTGAGGGGAGATCTATGCCTGGCATACAGGACATTGTCAGATCCCACTCTGATGGACATCCTGCCTATCCAAAAAACAAACAGCACCATAATTGCCATTCTATAGATTAAACCTTGGCTGTGATATAAATAGGACCTGCTGGAGAGACAGGTATGTATCTCAGAGACTACCCCATCTCTGGAACAGGCTCCATATCCATGTGAAGCGGAGTTCCTCCCTAACCAGTTCAAGTGCAACTTGGACAATTGGATGAGGAAGAGGAAATTCATCCCTGGTTTGGCACCTATGTCTGTAATGGACACAGGCAACCTGTAAATGGATCATCTCCCTGATGGTCAAAGGCAAGATTACTGTCCATATGTATCCATACGTCCCTGATTACTGGGTCAGGTCTAAGGGTTATGCTGTCAATATGACAGTTACCAGGGGTGGATGACTTCCTGAAAGATACTATTATGCATTTCTGGACATTTAGTTTTAGTCCATGGCTCTGACACCAGTTGTTTGTCTGTGTCAGCCCTTCCTGGAGAACATTTGTGTTAGTGTGGGATTCAATGACAGCTCCTAATTGCAATAATATGCAAATATAATCAGCCAGAGACTACTGACATTGATCTTGACTTCAGACAAGTAAATGCCCAAAAGGAGCTGTCCCAAGCCCAGTCCCTGAGGGACTCCAGTTTTTATCGGCCTCTTTGTAGAGGCAGACCCCTCAGTTCTGACTTCCTAGGTCCTGTCTATGAGCCAGTTGGCTATTCACTAGGTGATATATGAGTTTGTTCCTATCCTCTTGAGTTTGTCAACACTGCCTGTGTAGTGTACTGTGTCAAATGCCTTGGCCAGGTCAATGTAGGCAGTGTGAACCATTTTGTCCTCATCCATTGCTTTGGTGACCTTCTGAAAGAAGTCCACCAATGTTGAGTAGTCATGACCTGCTCTTGACAAAACCAAACTGGGTTGGGTCCAGTGACTGGAGTTACTATATCACTATTTAGCATTTCCATGATAATTTTTTAAATGGCTTTACATATAAGACTAGTGAGACTTATGGGTCTGTAGATTGCTTACCTGTGTGCAGAGGAATGACTGTTGCTGTCCTCCAGTAATGAGGTACTAAGCCTGTTTGGAGGCTACAGTTAAATAGCAATTCCAAAGGGCCTGATAAGTCATGTTTCATGCTATTTAGAAGGCATCCTAGGATATTGTCTGGCTCCATTTATGCATGCAGCGTTCTTGGCCTTAGAAAGATCATTAAGGACCTGTTCCTAATGATAGCAGGTGGAGTTATATTTGTTTGTACTTAATGAGCTAAGGTTGATGGGGAGAGAGGGGTAAAGTTGGAGCTGATTATATTGGCAAGTAGGTTTGCTATATCTTCTGGCTCAGTATAGGTGGCTCTATTTACAATAAGCTTTGTACACAGCTGTGTATTGCCTTTGAGATTGTGGACATAGTTAAAGAATGCCTTCTGGTTGTTCTTGGCCTTGGAGACCAATTTACCTCATATTTGGCTTTGGTAAATTTTATTTGTCTGAGTTGCTTGTTTAGTTTGATGAGGGTGATGTTATCCTGCTAGGTGCTGCACCTCCTCTAATTTTTGCCATGATTTTCTTCCTTCTGTTACACAGCCTATTGATTTTGTGATTCCACCAGAATGGCTTGTTTTTTTTAAGTTAGTTCCAGTGGCGGCTGGTGACTTCAAATCAAAGGGGGGCTGCAGGAGACAGCTGAATGGGTGGGGTCAAGGGGAAGGGGTGTGGTCAACTAGAAAGGGGAGGGGCTATGCTCAAAACCACAAAAACTAACTTTAATTAAATACGCTGCCCTGGGTGGCAAACCATCATTATGAGAGTCCAATCAAGACAAAAATAAGTGTAGAAGAATAAAAATATTTCAATGCATTGGCTGCATGACAGCTTACTTAATATCTAGATGGAAACAAAAGGTTGTGAGGCATGAAAAAATAAATTACTTTTAAATACATTACTGGAATGCCAGTCAAAATCAAGCACAAGAACCAACAGAAGCACTCAACTCAAACCACTTCTCCTTGCACTGCAGTTCTAATTATAATTTATATTCAGCTTTATTAAAGTGCCAAGTAACATGCTGAAAGTAGAAATCTCTGTGATGCCCCCACTTGTAAAAATGTTTCTTATCCAAAAAAGACCTGCTGCCTGACAACTATCTACTTGTTTCATGGGGAAAACATGTAAGTAAAAAATGAAAAGCAAACAAGAAACAAGCTCAAGATACATTGCTTAAAGGATTACTGTACAGGTTATGGACCACACATGATCATTGGCATTCTGTTTAGTTTATGGGTAAAGTCTGTAGAGATGACTGGAAGTCTCCAACAAGTGTAATGAGCTTTTAAAATAATGGAATCCTGTCCTTTAATACCCAAGGCTTATACATTATCTAGTCAAGTATTCTCTGCATGGCAACAACAGAAAGGCTTTCAATGTTGGCAATTCTTTAACAGTATGCTTATTAAAGCTTACTTGCATCTTACGATCTCAGACAAGCTTACCTTATGGTCATTAAAGCATTGCACAGAGCAACAGGCACTTTGAGTAATAAGCATAAATCAACAGTACAAAAATATGACAGAAACCAGACCTTTCTGCAAAATCAAGGACAGATGAAAAGCCACTGTAGTACTTGTGTCTACCTTGGATGGGGGGGCACACTGCACATTTACACTGCATAACTACTCCTTGCCTTGCTTGGACACATCCAGAGTCACTACATGGTGGAGTGGGGTGCAACAAGTATGTCACAATTTGAAATGTCTCTGGCTGACTGATGGCCCTGACACATTTGTCATACCTCTCAACCTCAGAGCAAGAAATCTGGACAAAGCCATACACAGAAGTGGGACAAATACCCAAAAATAAGGACAATTTTTAAATATTGCTCTAATAAACTTAGAAAGATAATAGAATAGGTCTTGCATTAGTATGACTTTTCTGAAGGGTATAAAATCTGAAACTCAAATGTCTGTCACTATTTTCTAACTTCAGTCTTTAGTGATTTGTCACTAATTTGGCAAAAAACACAATTTTATGAAAAATGGACCAAATGTGATGCAAAAATATAAAATAGCCACACAATACAGCTGGGAACCTGTCAAAGAAGGGACACTTTAATATTAGTACTGCTAACTTGAGCAGCTAACAAAATAAAAGAATCTACATGCATTTCAAGTAATCTATAACTTTGATTATTACAGTTATTTCTTAATTGTAAACCCTCCATGTTTTCTTCCAAAATTGCTATTTTTGGAGGGATTATTAGGGGGAAGAGCAACATTTTGAGCCAAAATCGGGGACGGTTGAGAGGTTGGCTATGCCTAATTCTATAAAGCAATTTTATTTGCATGTACCTCTCAACCTGTTAATGCAGTAAATCTGAACAAGGCAAAATATATTGGGGGAACATATAAACAGTACTAAAAATTGCTCTTGTATAAATTGAGACAGTTGATAGAATAACAGTTCTTACTTTCGCATGCATTTTTCTGAAGGTTATGAAGTCTGAAACTCAGTGTATCATTATTTAGTGACTTAATTTCTAAATGATTTGCCAGAAAACTACAAATTTTATGAAGAACAAACCAAAAATAAGAAGCAAAAATCTATTCATTCTTTGAAAATCTGGACAGTTGGGAGGTATAGTTCAGCTGGGCCTGTCTGAGTTTGCTGCCCTTCCCCCCTGACAAAATCATGGTTGAATGGAGCCTCTGCAGCCATTCCAATGAACCATTACTTGGCTATTTCACTCCTTTTACCATAAACACTAATGTGCATACTGCTTTACTTCTATGATGAGTTGGACTTCATTTGAAAGTTTTATTTTGTATTTTACAGCACAAACACTAAGTCATCTACTAAACAAAGTAATGCAGTCTCACAATGAAAACTTAGCATTAAAACTTCTCTGCCCTTGAAACTCACATTCATTGAAACAGTATTGAAACCCACATTCAAAGAAAATACATTTTGCCAGTGGCAGATAAAAGATTAATTTTGGGCTGTTTTCAAATCATAGGCCCCTTGCATATGAAACATACATGTGCTCTTTGATACACCTTCCTCATTGTACTAAATTATATTCCTTGTACAATATATTACAGTTGTTAGAGGGCGTTTTAAATTTGTTTTGAACATTTTTCCAGTAAGCAATGAAACAAAATGCATGCACCCATAATGACAAAACTGCCCAGTTCAGAACATTTATCATAAAAGTCTACTCAGACTTTCACAGTCCACCATTATCAGTAAATATGCACAATTCTACAGTCCACCACTATCAGTAAATATGCACAATTCTACAGTCCACCATTATCAGTAAATATGCACTATTCTACACAGTCCATTATCAGTAAATATGCACTATCTCTGAAGAAGTAAAAGTCATCTAAATAATTCCACATTAAAGAAATCTGTAACTAATGAAGAGGTTGCTGCTAGCAAACACCTTTATATTTCATGGTTTCATTGAAAAATAAAGTGTCTGTTGCCCCTCAGGAATAAACTGCCTATATTACATTAAAAAAATGATAAGCTAGTAATATTGCAAGAGGAAATGGATGGCAAACTGATAACGGACTCATAGTATCTTCACCAAGGAGAACATTCTCAGTACGGCAGCATCCACCCCTTGTGGGAGTAGAACCCACAGCCTTCTGCATCAAAGGCAAGTACACAACCTGTTGTGCTATTAACAAGGCAAACCAACTTCACTTAAGCAACACTAAACTTCTGTTCCCCTGCAGCTCTCAGCTCCTTGTAAAATCTACTCAATACTCAACTTCGCAGCACAAGAAAACTGGAAAAAGCCAAAATGTATTGGGGTTCAAAAGCCCAAAACCAGGGACACAAACATTGCTTGTATAATCTTGGAAACTTGCTAGAACCATACATTTTACTGCCAAGCTCCCTGTGCAAAACAGTCAGAGCAACATACCACTACGCCAAATCAGCTGCTTTGTAAAAGAGGAAGACAAAAACTTAAATGGCTATCATTTAGCGAATTCAGTTCTCACCATAGCTGTCAACCTCTTAGTACAAAACACCTGGACAAACCCAGTAATGAGGGAATACAGCCCTCAAACATTCAGTGAATTCAGTTCTTGCCATAGCTGTCAACCTTAGCACAAAAAACCTGGACGAAGCCAATAATGGGGGAATACAGTCCCAAAAATAGGGACAAATTTCAAATATTCATCTTATAAACTTAGAAAATTGCTAGAATAAAATGTTGTGTTACTATGTATTTTCTGAAGAACATGAAGTCTGAAATTCAAATGCCTGTCAATTTTACTGCTGACAGAATAAAAACAATTTTCAGCAGAGACCCAGGGAGAAATACTGCAGACACGTCTTTGTAAAATGACAGGGCACCAGAGCAAATCCACACAAACACAGGGAAGAGATGCAGACTCCACACAGAAGGCACCCCAGCCAAGAATCAAACCAGAAAACCTATAGATGTGAAGCAACAATACTACCACTGCACCATCAAATATGCAAGGACTTAAACATTCAGAAACCTGAAGTCTGAAATTCAAATGCCTGTCAATTTTATTTAACATTTGTTAATCAGGACAGTCTGACTTGGAACAAAAAAAATTTCAGCAGAGGCCCAGGAAGAAATAATGCAGACATGTCTTTGTAACATGGGAGGACACAAAAGCAAACCCACACAAACACAGGGAGAAGATAAAGACCCCACAAAGAAGGCACCCCAGCCAAGAAGCAAACCTGAGAGCCTGCAGCTGTGAGGCAACAATGCTACCACTGCACCATCAAATATCAAGCATTGCAACATTTACAAACCACAGATATTATGAGGAACAGATCAGATCAAATATGAGGCAAAAATCTGCAGTTTTTTTTACAAATGGTGGTGGGTAGGGAATTCAGGTCTTTAACACCTGCATACAAGGTACAGGGTTCAAGCCTGAGGTATTCCCTACCACATACACACACTCACACCTATAGTAGCAAACCACAAAAACTAAATATACTGCACTGGGTGCCAAACCGTCATTATGAGAGTCCAATCAAGACAAAATGAAGTGTAGAAGAATAAAAATATTTCAATGCATTGTCTGCATGACAGCTTAATATCTAGATGGAAACAAAAAAGGTTGTGAGGCATGAAAAAATAAATTACTTTTTTTTAAATACATTAATAGAACGCCAGTCAAAATCAAGTATAAGAAAAACAAGCAGCACTCAACTCAAACCACTTCTTGCACTGCAGTTCTAATTATAATTTATATTCAGCTTTACTAAAGTAACAAGTAACATGCTGAAAGTAGAAATCTCTGATGCCCCCACTTGTAAAAATGTTCCTTATCCAAAAAAAGACCTGCTGCCTGACATCTACTTGTTTCATGGGGAAAACATGATCAAAGTAAAAAATGAAAAGCAAACAAGAAAGAAGCTTAAGATACATTGCTTAAAAGGATTACTGTACAGGTTATGGGCCACACGATTGGCATTTGGTTTACAGGTAAAGCCTGCAGAGATGACTGGAAGTCTCCAAGTGTAATGAGACTCTTAAAATAATGTAATTCTGTCCTTTATTACAAATACTGGCATATGCATTTCAATACCCAAGGCTTATACATTATCTAGTTAAGTATTCTCTACATGGCAACAGAAAGGCTTTAAATGTTTGCAATTCTTTAACAGTATGCTTATTAAAGCTTACTTGCATCTTGCAATCTCAGCCAAGCTTACCTGATGGTCATTAAAGTATTGCTACTTAAACACAGAGCAACAGGCACTTTGAGTAATAAGCATAAATCAACAGTACAAAAATATGACAGAAACCAAACCAGACCATTCTGTAAAAATCAAGGACAGATGAAAAGCCACTCTAGTACTTGTGTCTACCTTGGATGGGTGGGATTCTCTGCACATTTACACTGCATAACCATCTTATAAACTTAAAAAAATGCTATAATAAAAGGTTGCGTTACTATATATTTATTGCTAGAATAAAACGTTTTACTATGTATTTTCTGAAGAATATGAAGTCTGAAATTCAAATGCCTGTCAATTTTACTTCTGACGGAACAAAACAATTTTCAGCAGAGGCCCAGGGAGAAATACTGTAGGCACATGTCTTTGTAAAATGGCAGGACACCAGAGCAAATCCACACAAACACAGGGATAAGATGCAGACTCCACACAGAAGGCACCCCAGCCAAGAATCAAACCAGAAAACCTATCGCTGTGAGGCAACAATACTGCCACTGCACCATCAAATATGTAAGGAACTAAACATTCAGAAACCTGAAGTCTGAAATTCAAATGCCTGTCAGTTTTATTTAACATTTGTTAATCAGGACAGTCTGACTTGGAACAAAAAACAATTCTCAGCAGAGGCCCAGCAAGAAATAATGCAGACATGTCTTTGTAACATGGGAGGACACAAAAGCAAACCCACACAAACACAGGAGAAGATACAGACCCCCACAAAGAAGGCACCCCAGCCAAGAAGCAAACCTGAGAACCTGCAGCTGTGAGGCGACAATGCTACCACTGCACCATCAAATATCAAGCATTGCAACATTTATAAACCACAGATATTATGAGGAACAGATCAGATCAAATATGAGGCAAAAATCTGCAATTTGTTTACAAATGGTGGTGGGTAGGGAATTCAGGTCTTTAACACCTGCATACAAGGTACAGGGTTCAAGCCTGAGGTATTCCCTACCACACCACCATGATCCTAACCACCAGTATATTGCACCAGGGGCATTTTCTCACACACACACACACACACACACACACACACACACACACACACACACACACACACACACACACACACACACACACACTCCCTGGTCCTGTAGTCAGGATCCACACACTCCCTGGTCCTGTAGTCAGGATCCACACACACACTCCCTGGTCCTGTAGTCAGGATCCACACACACACTCCCTGGTCCTGTAGTCAGGATCCACACACACACTCCCTGGTCCTGTAGTCAGGATCCACACACACACTCCCTGGTCCTGTAGTCAGGATCCACACACACACTCCCTGGTCCTGTAGTCAGGATCCACACACACACCCGCTGGTCCTGTAGTCAGGATGCACCCACACAGTCCCTGGTCCTGTAGTCAGGATCCACACACACACTCCCTGGTCCTGTAGTCAGGATCCACACACACTCCCTGGTCCTGTAGTCAGGATCCACACACACACTCCCTGGTCCTGTAGTCAGGATCCACACACTCCCTGTACACTTACCTGGTCCTGTAGTCAAGATCCACACACACAGAGTCCCTGTACACTTACCTGGTCCTGTAGTAAATCCCTGTCCACAAAACCACCATTAGATCCACACACACGATCCCTGTAGTAAATCTAGATCCAAACTCCGACGAGTGCAGCTGCAAAGACCCGCGCAAATCCTGACCTTGCCCATCGCGAGATCTTCCCCTGCAGCAATCCAATCCAGACCCGAGATCCTTCTCCTGACTGCCGACCTTGCAGTCCGACCCCAACGCGTTTCCCCAGCGAGTTCCCAGGCAGTCTATGCAGTTTAAAACTGCATAGACTTGTGGGAGCGCTCCTGTTCATGTGTCTCAATCAGGACTGCTGCTGAGACAATCTGCGCATGCTCCATGCTCCAGACTGTCTCAGCAGCAGTCTGGACTATCTTGCTTGTGAAGTCCGCGAAATTTAAATTTTTTTTTTCTTATTTTTTTCTTTTTATTTCTTTTTATTTGTTAGTTTGAAGTTGAGGGGGCTGCAGTCCGGCAGTCCAATAGCACGGGCCGCCCCTGGTTAGTTCTGTACTTCTTCCTGGTGGGTACAACTGCCTCTATGCAGCTATTAACATGCCTGTACAGGGTTTCTTTGAACCGTTCTGCATAGGCAGCATTGTTCTTTGGGTTTATTGGGGCTTGACATTTTGCCAGACTCTCACTTAAGGAAGTTAGCCTTACAGTAGTTCCTGAATATTCCAGGTTTAGCTGGGATCCAGGTTTTAGTTTTACTTTAAATGAGACTACTTTGTGGTCTGACCTTATCATTGAAGACATTACAGAAGGGGGTATGCAGCACTCTCCCATATTAGTGATGACCAGATCCAGTATGGTTGCACCCTTGGTTGGTGTATTGCTAATTTGGTCCAGGGAGTTTGTATTTACAAAATCCAGGAATTTCTGTGCCTGTAAGTTTAGTGTTGTATTGGATTCCCAGTTATTACTGGGGTAATAAAGTCACACATGAATATGGTATTGTTTAACATATTCTACATATTGTTTATATTTTTATATACCTACTTAGACTTTTACAAACTTCTTTATATTTAGGTATTTATAGTTATTTGTACTTAAGGACTCTTTTTTAACTACTTGTTCTGAGTGTTCTGAATGGTTATTTATGTTCTTGTTTATGTATTTAACTAGTTTTTAATTATGTCACTAGTATAAGTAAGTAATTTACTTTAGTGTTGGATTATCTGACTTTAGATCAATATTTTGACCTTTTTTAACTGTATTTACACTATGATACTAGTGGTACTCATATTTATATTACATTTTATTCTTATTTCTAGTTTATTTTTAATCTTAACTTACTTCACAGGATGTTGCAAGTACTGGTAAACCACCACATCACCTTATTAGCAAACTTGAGTTCCGACTTGGTTTTAAGAAAATGTGGATGTGTTTTACAAAATATTATATACTTGTTGCTTATTAATCTACTTTGAGGGACACAAGTATACAATATGTTAACTTAGTGTACTAAATATATGTGTATGGATTTTGCTTGCTGCTACTAGTTGGGGAAGTACTGGTATGATTAGTTTTTTAATATGACGGGCTTTTTAACTTGATGATTTCTGTTAATTGATACTCTCAATTAAGATGTTAGTGATGTGAGAGTATAAATATGTTAATGAAACTTGTTTTGTTAGTCTGAGGAAGTTGCTCAAAATTTGAGCGACGAAAAGCGCTTCACGTGTACTTTTATTAAACCTGTGGTTTGTCTTCAGTGGCGTGTTGGATCCATTTTTTGGTTTATTCAGTTTGTTTCTATTACCGAGTTTGTCTTCCGTGTTCTTATGGCATCCAACGGCCAAAGTGAAGACGAGGAAGTAATTCCTCCTTCTCAGAATATTTCGAGAAAAAAACCTTCCTGTGATGATGATATGAATCTAACAGCTCTGATTCTGGCTCTTACGGAAAGGGTCGACAAGCTTTCATGCCGTCTTGATTCTCAACTTGGTGCAGCTGACCTTATTAGTTCGCAAGTACTGGAAACCTGCAACTTGTCGGATTCCATCCCTTTAGGACAACGTACACCAGCTACACTTACTGGCTTGAATATTTCCAGCACATTGAATCCTTTGCAAGTTAACAACGAAACGCAACCTTTACTTGCTAATGCAAGCAGTGCTGCTTTGGGCGAACAGAACAACCAGCTTCATGTTGCTAACAACAATACTCTTGAACTCACCGTTGAACCTGTTTCACATGGACATTCTAGTTCTAACGGCGTTGGGGGGCTTATTGGAGCTCCCGTTTTCAAGGATTGGATTCAGAACACTTACAACCTTAATTTTAACAATCAAAACAATACGGAGCAACCGGCTCCCAACGCGGACATACAGGAGGTGAGTGAGAAAGAATTTACTAATAACCTGAAACTCCTAGACATTAAACTGTTGAAAATTAAAAAACTTCAGCTGGAAGTTAATTACTTCCAAGAGTGTTGTAGACTGCGCATTGTGCCTAAAGGTTTAAGGCACCATGTCTACCCAACTGGACTGCTGTTTAACTCTTTATTTCATACTGAGTTAATGAATTTATTCAACGAACAGGGTCTCGCACTTATGGAGTGTATGATAAAACACTACAGACTCCAAATAATAGAACTTAGTTAAGAAGTTGAGACGCTGAATAGCTTCATTACGAACCATTTAGAGTTCAACAGATACAAATTTGACTATGACAGAATTTTTTCATCTATTGACCAACTGCTTAACAAATTAAAATTTACCAAAAACAAAAAGCTTACTAGAGACAGACTTGCGTACGACCAAGGTAAAGCATACCCTAAACCACCAGGGTGTCTTAATGCTCCCATTGACATTACAGTTAATGATTCTAGTACTTTAGAGACTTTCATTGATGAACAAGACACTAGTCTTGATCCTGATTCAAGGACTTTGACGGACAGATCGAATAACAGAAACAACAACACCTGGGCTGGCCGTTTGAGAAACGGAAGACAGTTTACATCTAACAGGGACTATCAGGGCAGCCAACCGACTACTTCATCAAATCAGGGCAATAACTATGACAGACAGAACTCGGGCGCTATCCCTAAGAGACATTACGTTAACAACTATAATCATAATAACCAGCAGAACTTTTATCAACAACAACAATCAAAAAACCAATTCGGTCCAACGCACAAACCGAAGAGATAGACCGGGAAGTGAATACCCCTGAAATTGTGTATAACAAAGCAGGGGACTTTGTGATTTACAATTTTTCATGTATAAACACTGAACCTTCTTTGGCTGAAATCTTTTCTAGGGGACAATCCTTTGTACCTGCTAAAAGTATGGACTTGGTACAGTGTATTAAGGATATTAAATTATTTGTTAGGAAACTCAATCTTAGTATTCTTTTAGAACATGTTCCATCAGTTAAATAACCACTTAAATTAGTGAGTGAATATAATCCTATGTTACATCCTACACTGTCTACATTTGAACAAATCATGGAATTAGATTTGCGTAGTATTTGTAATAATGCATACTCCGGAATATATAGAAATAATAGGCAGGGAAGTAACATTAGTAAGGAAGAACAAGCAGCACTATCTACCTTTAAAACACTTAATATTAGGGCCATAAAGCCTGACAAAGGTGGGGGAATCACTCTATTTAACAACTTTGACTATATTGATAGAGTAGAAAATATTTTAGCTAACGAAACATATAAGGAAGTATCCTTAAATGAAGTAAACACCGCATACAGAATGATTAAAAGTTACTACAGTGACTTATTTATGGATGGCTACATCGACATAGACAGTTACCACTATATTAGCACGAACTGGCCTAGGATCCCAATTATGTTTGCAACACCCAAAATACACAAAAATATTTCTGACCCTCCATTTAGACCACTCATAGATGGCCGAGATTCTATAACATATGCATCAGCTAAACTGGTGGACAGTATTTTAAAAAAATACTTAGTCACTGAAGTTCAGATTTGCAAAGATTCGTGGTCATTCTTGAGAAATTTTGATGGTATAATATATAATGAAGAACACAATTTCGTCACTATTGACGTTATTGATTTATACACATCAATCCCTCACTTAGAGGCTATAGAGTGGGTTAACTTATTTTTAAATAAAAAAGGTGCTTCAGCAAATGAAATATTTACAGTGACAACTGTGATTGACATTATCTTGACCAACAATTTTTTTACTTTCAATGACAAACTGTATTTGCAAAAACGTGGCGTGGCAATGGGGTCGCCAGTTGGGGCCAGCTTGGCAAACACAGTTATGGCACATTGGGAACATCAGTTTGTCTTTAACAACGATGTTTGGTCTTCTTCCATCAAGTTTTACACTCGCTTCCTGGACGATATTTTTATTCTCTTTGAGGGCAACCAAAGAAAAGCAGACAAGTTATTAAACTTTCTTAATAGTACTACAGACTTCTTTAGATTCACTTCTAATTTTCAACTAGGTTCCATTGATTATTTGGACGTGAACCTATCAAAAGATACTGTTAACAATCAATACTTTTCTAAAATACATAGAAAGGAAACTTACTGCAATTCTTACTTGCACTTTTCTAGTCTTCACCCAATCACACAGAAAAAGTCTATAGTTAAGGGTCAATTGATACGAGCAGCCCGAATGACTACTTACAGCAATGACTTTGATACTGAATGTGAACTACTTACTAACTTCTTTAGTGAGAGGGTTACCGGTTGACTTTCTTGAAGAAATTGTCGAGGAAGTGAAGTTTAAAAGACTTAATGGCACTATTGCTCCCATTTTAAATCAGTCTTCTGACCAGAGTATACACTTTACAGCAGCAGACCGTCAATTATGCCCTTGGAAGAGGTAGACGGCTTAGTTGTTAAAACTCAACTTAGTAATGAGTTTAGAACTAGTTTCATTACGACTTTCAACACGGACAGTGACCTTATTAAAAAACTGTTACTTAAAAACTGGTCACTAATCCAACAGGATAGGAGTATTTCTAACAAATTATTTAACTACCCCAGAGTCGTTTACAGAAGGGGTTACAACTTGAAAAGCATTTTGGAAAGTAATCCTAGTAAGAATTTTAGCAGAAAGAAGGGAATGAAAATATGTGAGAACTGTAGTATGTGTAAACATATGTATAGTGGAGAGTGGGTAACTATTAACAACAAGAAGTATGAAATTAGATACAAATTAAACTGTTGTTCTAAACTAATAGTATATGTGGCTTCATGCACACTTTGTTCAGCTTTCTACATAGAGAAGACTGAAAGACAGTTTAAAGAAAGAGTTTATGAGCATACATATGCCATACAGAACAACAAAATAGAAAATGCCCTAGTTAAACACATATCCACTAATCCAGGGCACAGTTTTAAATTTACAGCACTGGATCAGATCCAGACTAATATTAGAGGCGGACCATACAACTTATTGTTAGAAGAGCGAGAACTTACTTGGCAATGGCGTACTAATGCCTTTTGTTACCCAGGTTTAAACGACCATTGCAACATAGGCTGCTTACTTAAACTTAGAAGTCTGAATCGTATCTAAGCGACCCAAGTATCTATATTATCTGGAGCCCTGTATATAATTTACTCCATCTTTTTTTGACCTAGTTTTCAGTTGTTTAACATATTCTACATATTGTTTATATTTTTATATACCTACTTAGACTTTTACAAACTTCTTTATATTTAGGTATTTATAGTTATTTGTACTTAAGGACTCTTTTTTAACTACTTGTTCTGAGTGTTCTGAATGGTTATTTATGTTCTTGTTTATGTATTTAACTAGTTTTTAATTATGTCACTAGTATAAGTAAGTAATTTACTTTAGTGTTGGATTATCTGACTTTAGATCAATATTTTGACCTTTTTTAACTGTATTTACACTATGATACTAGTGGTACTCATATTTATATTACATTTTATTCTTATTTCTAGTTTATTTTTAATCTTAACTTACTTCACAGGATGTTGCAAGTACTGGTAAACCACCACATCACCTTATTAGCAAACTTGAGTTCCGACTTGGTTTTAAGAAAATGTGGATGTGTTTTACAAAATATTATATACTTGTTGCTTATTAATCTACTTTGAGGGACACAAGTATACAATATGTTAACTTAGTGTACTAAATATATGTGTATGGATTTTGCTTGCTGCTACTAGTTGGGGAAGTACTGGTATGATTAGTTTTTTAATATGACGGGCTTTTTAACTTGATGATTTCTGTTAATTGATACTCTCAATTAAGATGTTAGTGACGTGAGAGTATAAATATGTTAATGAAACTTGTTTTGTTAGTCTGAGGAAGTTGCTCAAAATTTGAGCGACGAAAAGCGCTTCACGTGTACTTTTATTAAACCTGTGGTTTGTCTTCAGTGGCGTGTTGGATCCATTTTTTGGTTTTTAAAGCCTGCAGAGATGAATGGAAGTCTCCAAGTGTAATGAGACTCTTAAAATAATGTAATTCTGTCCTTTATTACAAATACTGGCATATGCATTTCAGTACCCAAGGCTTATACATTATCTAGTTAAGTATTCTCTACATGGCAACAGAAAGGCTTTAAATGTTTGCAATTCTTTAACAGTATGCTTATTAAAGCTTACTTGCATCTTGCAATCTCAGCCAAGCTTACCTGATGGTCATTAAAGTATTGCTACTTAAACACAGAGCAACAGGCACTTTGAGTAATAAGCATAAATCAACAGTACAAAAAATATGACAGAAACCAAACCAGACCATTCTGTAAAAATCAAGGACAGATGAAAAGCCACTCTCTTTACTTGCTAATACAAGCAGTGCTGCTTTGGGCGAACAGAACAACCAGCTTCATGTTGCTAACAACAATACACTTGAACTCACCGTTGAACCTGTTTCACATGGACATTCTAGTTCTAACGGCGTTGGGGGGCTTATTGGAGCTCCCGTTTTCAAGGATTGGATTCAGAACACTTACAACCTTAATTTTAACAATCAAAACAATACGGAGCAACCGGCTCCCAACGCGGACATACAGGAGGTGAGTGAGAAAGAATTTACAAATAACCTGAAACTCCTAGACATTAAACTGTTGAAAATTAAAAAACTTCAGCTGGAAGTTAATTACTTCCAAGAGTGTTGTAGACTGCGCATTGTGCCTAAAGGTTTAAGGCACCATGTCTACCCAACTGGACTGCTGTTTAACTCTTTATTTCATACTGAGTTAATGAATTTATTCAACGAACAGGGTCTCGCACTTATGGAGTGTATGATAAAACACTACAGACTCCAAATAATAGAACTTAGTAAAGAAGTTGAGACGCTGAATAGCTTCATTACGAACCATTTAGAGTTCAACAGATACAAATTTGACTATGACAGAATTTTTTTATCTATTGACCAACTGCTTAACAAATTAAAATTTACCAAAAACAAAAAGCTTACTAGAGACAGACTTGCGTACGACCAAGGTAAAGCATACCCTAAACCACCAGGGTGTCTTAATGCTCCCATTGACATTACAGTTAATGATTCTAGTACTTTAGAGACTTTCATTGATGAACAAGACACTAGTCTTGATCCTGATTCAAGGACTTTGACGGACAGATCGAATAACAGAAACAACAACACCTGGGCTGGCCGTTTGAGAAACGGAAGACAGTTTACATCTAACAGGGACTATCAGGGCAGCCAACCGACTACTTCATCAAATCAGGGCAATAACTATGACAGACAGAACTCGGGCGCTATCCCTAAGAGACATTACGTTAACAACTATAATCATAATAACCAGCAGAACTTTTATCAACAACAACAATCAAAAAACCAATTCGGTCCAATGCACAAACCGAAGAGATAGACCGGGAAGTGAATACCCCTGAAATGGTGTATAACAAAGCAGGGGACTTTGTGATTTACAATTTTTCATGTATAAACATTGAACCTTCTTTGGCTGAAATCTTTTCTAGGGGACAATCCTTTGTACCTGCTAAAAGTATGGACTTGGTACAGTGTATTAAGGATATTAAATTATTTGTTAGGAAACTCAATCTTAGTATTCTTTTAGAACATGTTCCATCAGTTAAATAACCACTTAAATTAGTGAGTGAATATAATCCTATGTTACATCCTACACTGTCTACATTTGAACAAATCATGGAATTAGATTTGCGTAGTATTTGTAATAATGCATACTCCGGAATATATAGAAATAATAGGCAGGGAAGTAACATTAGTAAGGAAGAACAAGCATCACTATCTACCTTTAAAACACTTAATATTAGGGCCATAAAGCCTGACAAAGGTGGGGGAATCACTCTATTTAACAACTTTGACTATATTGATAGAGTAGAAAATATTTTAGCTAACGAAACATATAAGGAAGTATCCTTAAATGAAGTAAACACCGCATACAGAATGATTAAAAGTTACTACAGTGACTTATTTATGGATGGCTACATCGACATAGACAGTTACCACTATATTAGCACGAACTGGCCTAGGATCCCAATTATGTTTGCAACACCCAAAATACACAAAAATATTTCTGACCCTCCATTTAGACCACTCATAGATGGCCGAGATTCTATAACATATGCATCAGCTAAACTGGTGGACAGTATTTTAAAAAAATACTTAGTCACTGAAGTTCAGATTTGCAAAGATTCGTGGTCATTCTTGAGAAATTTTGATGGTATAATATATAATGAAGAACACAATTTCGTCACTATTGACGTTATTGATTTATACACATCAATCCCTCACTTAGAGGCTATAGAGTGGGTTAACTTATTTTTAAATAAAAAAGGTGCTTCAGCAAATGAAATATTTACAGTGACAACTTTGATTGACATTATCTTGACCAACAATTTTTTACTTTCAATGACAAACTGTATTTGCAAAAGCATTGCGTGGCAATGGGGTCGCCAGTTGGGGCCAGCTTGGCAAACACAGTTATGGCACATTGGGAACATCAGTTTATCTTTAACAACGATGTTTGGTCTTCTTCCATCAAGTTTTACACTCGCTTCCTGGACGATATTTTTATTCTCTTTGAGGGCAACCAAAGAAAAGCAGACAAGTTATTAAACTTTCTTAATAGTACTACAGACTTCTTTAGATTCACTTCTAATTTTCAACTAGGTTCCATTGATTATTTGGACGTGAACCTATCAAAAGATACTGTTAACAATCAATACTTTTCTAAAATACATAGAAAGGAAACTTACTGCAATTCTTACTTGCACTTTTCTAGTCTTCACCCAATCACACAGAAAAAGTCTATAGTTAAGGGTCAATTGATACGAGCAGCCCGAATGACTACTTACAGCAATGACTTTGATACTGAATGTGAACTACTTACTAACTTCTTTAGTGAGAGGGGTTACCCAGTTGACTTTCTTGAAGAAATTGTCGAGGAAGTGAAGTTTAAAAGACTTAATGGCACTATTGCTCCCATTTTAAATCAGTCTTCTGACCAGAGTATACACTTTACAGCAGCAGACCGTCAATTATGCCCCTTGGAAGAGGTAGACGGCTTAGTTGTTAAAACTCAACTTAGTAATGAGTTTAGAACTAGTTTCATTACGACTTTCAACACGGACAGTGACCTTATTAAAAAACTGTTACTTAAAAACTGGTCACTAATCCAACAGGATAGGAGTATTTCTAACAAATTATTTAACTACCCCAGAGTTGTTTACAGAAGGGGTTACAACTTGAAAAGCATTTTGGAAAGTAATCCTAGTAAGAATTTTAGCAGAAAGAAGGGAATGAAAATATGTGAGAACTGTAGTATGTGTAAACATATGTATAGTGGAGAGTGGGTAACTATTAACAACAAGAAGTATGAAATTAGATACAAATTAAACTGTTGTTCTAAACTAATAGTATATGTGGCTTCATGCACACTTTGTTCAGCTTTCTACATAGGGAAGACTGAAAGACAGTTTAAAGAAAGAGTTTATGAGCATACATATGCCATACAGAACAACAAAATAGAAAATGCCCTAGTTAAACACATATCCACTAATCCAGGGCACAGTTTTAAATTTACAGCACTGGATCAGATCCAGACTAATATTAGAGGCGGACCATACAACTTATTGTTAGAAGAGCGAAAACTTACTTGGCAATGGCGTACTAATGCCTTTTGTTACCCAGGTTTAAACGACCATTGCAACATAGGCTGCTTACTTAAACTTAGAAGTCTGAATCGTAGCTAAGCGACCCAAGTATCTATATTATCTGGAGCCCTGTATATAATTTACTCCATCTTTTTTTGACCTAGTTTTCAGTTGTTTAACATATTCTACATATTGTTTATATTTTTATATACCTACTTAGACTTTTACAAACTTCTTTATATTTAGGTATTTATAGTTATTTGTACTTAAGGACTCTTTTTTAACTACTTGTTCTGAGTGTTCTGAATGGTTATTTATGTTCTTGTTTATGTATTTAACTAGTTTTTAATTATGTCATTAGTATAAGTAAGTAATTTACTTTAGTGTTGGATTATCTGACTTTAGATCAATATTTTGACCTTTTTTAACTGTATTTACACTATGATACTAGTGGTACTCATATTTATATTACATTTTATTCTTATTTCTAGTTTATTTTTAATCTTAACTTACTTCACAGGATGTTGCAAGTACTGGTAAACCACCACATCACCTTATTAGCAAACTTGAGTTCACTTGGTTTTAAGAAAATGTGGATGTGTTTTACAAAATATTATATACTTGTTGCTTATTAATCTACTTTGAGGGACACAAGTATACAATATGTTAACTTAGTGTACTAAATATATGTGTATGGATTTTGCTTGCTGCTACTAGTTGGGGAAGTATTGGTATGATTAGTTTTTTAATATGACGGGTTCTTTAACTTGATGATTTCTGTTAATTGATACTCTCAATTAAGATGTTAGTGACGTGAGAGTATAAATATGTTAATGAAACTTGTTTTGTTAGTCTGAGGAAGTTGCTCAAAATTTGAGCGACGAAAAGCGCTTCACGTGTACTTTTATTAAACCTGTGGTTTGTCTTCAGTGGCGTGTTGGATCCATTTTTTGGTTTTTAAAGCCTGCAGAGATGAATGGAAGTCTCCAAGTGTAATGAGACTCTTAAAATAATGTAATTCTGTCCTTTATTACAAATACTGGCATATGCATTTCAATACCCAAGGCTTATACATTATCTAGTTAAGTATTCTCTACATGGCAACAGAAAGGCTTTAAATGTTTGCAATTCTTTAACAGTATGCTTATTAAAGCTTACTTGCATCTTGCAATCTCAGCCAAGCTTACCTGATGGTCATTAAAGTATTGCTACTTAAACACAGAGCAACAGGCACTTTGAGTAATAAGCATAAATCAACAGTACAAAAATATGACAGAAACCAAACCAGACCATTCTGTAAAATCAAGGACAGATGAAAAGCCACTCTAGTACTTGTGTCTACCTTGGATGGGTGGGATTCTCTGCACATTTACACTGCATAACCATCTTATAAACTTAAAAAATTGCTATAATAAAAGGTTGCGTTACTATATATTTATTGCTAGAATAAAACGTTTTACTATGTATTTTCTGAAGAATATGAAGTCTGAAATTCAAATGCCTGTCAATTTTACTTCTGACGGAACAAAAACAATTTTCAGCAGAGGCCCAGGAAGAAATACTGTAGACACATGTCTTTGTAAAATGGCAGGACACCAGAGCAAATCCACACAAACACAGGGATAAGATGCAGACTCCACACAGAAGGCACCCCAGCCAAGAATCAAACCAGAAAACCTATCGCTGTGAGGCAACAATACTGCCACTGCACCATCAAATATGTAAGGAACTAAACATTCAGAAACCTGAAGTCTGAAATTCAAATGCCTGTCAGTTTTATTTAACATTTGTTAATCAGGACAGTCTGACTTGGAACAAAAAAAAAACAATTCTCAGCAGAGGCCCAGGAAGAAATAATGCAGACATGTCTTTGTAACATGGGAGGACACAAAAGCAAACCCACACAAACACAGGGAGAAGATACAGACCCCCCCACAAAGAAGGCACCCCAGCCAAGAAGCAAACCTGAGAACCTGCAGCTGTGAGGCAACAATGCTACCACTGCACCATCAAATATCAAGCATTGCAACATTTATAAACCACAGATATTATGAGGAACAGATCAGATCAAATATGAGGCAAAAATCTGCAATTTTTTTACAAATGGTGGTGGGTAGGGAATTCAGGTCTTTAACACCTGCATACAAGGTACAGGGTTCAAGCCTGAGGTATTCCCTACCACACCACCATGAGCCTAACCACCAGTATATTGCACCAGGGGCATTTTCTCACACACACACACACACACACACACACACACACACACACACACACACACACACACACACACACACACACACACACTCCCTGGTCCTGTAGTCAGGATCCACACACACTCCCTGGTCCTGTAGTCAGGATCCACACACACACTCCCTGGTCCTGTAGTCAGGATCCACACACACACACCCTGGTCCTGTAGTCGGGATCCACACACACTCCCTGGTCCTGTAGTCAGGATCCACACACACTCCCTGGTCCTGTAGTCAGGATCCACACACACACTCCCTGGTCCTGTAGTCAGGATCCACACACACACACTCCTGGTCCTGTAGTCAGGATGCACACACACACTCCCTGGTCCTGTAGTCAGGATCCACACACACACTCCCTGGTCCTGTAGTCAGGATCCACACACACACTCCCTGGTCCTGTAGTCAGGATCCACACACACACTCCCTGGTCCTGTAGTCAGGATCCACACACACACTCCCTGGTCCTGTAGTCAGGATCCACACACACACTCCCTGGTCCTGTAGTCAGGATCCACACACTCCCTGTACACTTACCTGGTCCTGTAGTCAAGATCCACACACACAGAGTCCCTGTACACTTACCTGGTCCTGTAGTAAATCCCTGTCCACAAAACCACCATTAGATCCACACACACGATCCCTGTAGTAAATCTAGATCCAAACCCCGACGAGTGCAGCTGCAAAGACCCGCGCAAATCCTGACCTTGCCCATCACGAGATCTTCCCCTGCAGCAATCCAATCCAGACCCGAGATCCTTCTCCTGACTGCCGACCTTGCAGTCCGACCCCAACGCGTTTCCCCAGTGAGTTCCCAGGCAGTCTATGCAGTTTAAAACTGCATAGACTTGTGGGAGCGCTCCTGTTCACGTGTCTCAATCAGGACTGCTGCTGAGACAATCTGCGCATGCTCCATGCTCCAGACTGTCTCAGCAGCAGTCTGGACTAGTCTTGCTTGCCAAGTCCGCTAAATTTAAATTTCTTTTTTCTTATTTTTTTCTTTTTATTTCTTTTTATTTGTTAGTTTGAAGTTGAGGGGGCTGCAGTCCGGCAGTCCAATAGCACGGGCCGCCCCTGGTTAGTTCTGTACTTCTTCCTGGTGGGTACAGCTGCCTCTATGCAGCTATTAACATGCCTGTACAGGGTTTCTTTGAACCGTTCTGCATAGGCAGCATTGTTCTTTGGGTTTATTGGGGCTTGACATTTTGCCAGACTCTCACTTAAGGAAGTTAGCCTTACAGTAGTTCCTGAATATTCCAGGTTTAGCTGGGATCCAGGTTTTAGTTTTACTTTAAATGAGACTACTTTGTGGTCTGACCTTATCATTGAAGACATTACAGAAGGGGGTATGCAGCACTCTCCCATATTAGTGATGACCAGATCCAGTATGGTTGCACCCTTGGTTGGTGTATTGCTAATTTGGTCCAGGGAGTTTGTGTTTACAAAATCCAGGAATTTCTGTGCCTGTAAGTTTAGTGTTGTATTGGATTCCCAGTTATTACTGGGGTAATAAAGTCACACATGAATATGGTATTGGGTTGGATGGTGAGAGTTTCCAATAAGTTTAAATACATTGTATGGGTTTTCTGGGTCATAGAGGGAGACATATAGCTTGCAGGGAATCAGTATTGGATTTTACCTATGGTGCTCAAGTGCATTGTCTTGTTTGACCAGCCTTCAGTTATATTTATTTTTGATGTAAATCAAGACATGTCTATCGCTAGTCCCTGTCTGTGTAGTAGCTGGTCTAAATGTGTGAAAGGCATTATAACCTTGCACTGTTTGTGTGCTCTCTGCAACTTTAATCCACATCTCAGTGACCACACAGACCTCAGCAATCTCTAGAGTGAATAGAGCTTCTACGGAATGGAGTTTTTGTTTAGACTCCTAGCATTGAGCAGTAATACCTTTAGATTTTCTTGGTTTTGATTTGCTATGTCAGAAGTACTTTCAATTTGGCATTGCCTAAAAAAGAGCCTATGGGGAAAGACAATATTTTAGCTAATATTTGAAAGCTTACAGGGGAGAGGTGCAGACCATCCCTGACAAAGCAGCATAGTCTGTTGACCATCTCCTTCCATGCTGACAAATATCACACCCCCTTAGAATGCCATCAGAAACTAAGCCAATTATTAAAGTCAATTATCTTTTGTTCGTATTTCAGCATCATCCTTGGAGAATGTACAATGCTGCTCAATGCTAGGCTCATACCTGAGACACATATTCCAAGAACTCCATGACGTCTCTCTTCATACAGTTGAGGGAGGTACATCTCAGATCATTTACTCACATATGTACTATGCCTGAGTCATACTGGTACTTGTGGTCCAATGACCTGAGTGTGTACGTAATGTGGTGAATCCTAGCCCCTGATAAGAAACTAACTGTGATTTTCTCCTTACTCAGCCTGGTGAGAGGGACATCAGTGTGTCTCAATATGGAGTCTCCAATCACCATAATGTTGGATTGTGTGGTGGCTTGCCTTATTGGCTTAGAAGTAGAGGCTCCATGAGATGTGGCTGTATTTGTTGATGTGGGTGTTGTTTTGAAAGACTGCATCCGGGGCTGCTGAGGGTATTTGTTATGTATACTTCATCTAAGAGGTCTTTGTGGTTTAGGAAGTTTACATTTAAGTGCCTCAGCATATGTGGATCTATGTGACTGCTTTGAACTGTGTGTGGTGAGTGCAATGTGTGCACTACTAACAACCTTATTGACATTAGGAGTACTTTTATTTGAGAGCTCTGCCTCCAGTAACATTGTGTAAATACATCTCTGACATATCTTATCATTTTTCTTGAGAATTAGCTGGCTATCAGTAAATATGAAGACATTTTTTATTTGCTTCATGTTCAAGCTGGTAATTAACATGGTAGAAAAATTCTGGATTCAAAGATGGCTGCCGTTCTGTAAACACTGCTAGCCTACATTTCTCCAAATACTCAGACAAAAACTTGACCCAAAGATTATATCACAGCTTATTTAGCAACAATTCTTAGAAATAACAACTCTATCCTTGGTCTAAAATCGGAGAAGAGGTGAATAAACCTGAAAAAATAACAAATCTTCCAGGATTGCAACTGATTACTTGAACCTGAAGTAAGTCTCAAACAAAGAAACTGTGTGCTCATAACTACCTGCTCAAGTATACTTAAAAATAACACGATCCTGCACTGCTGTATTATGTCGAAAGAAGACAAAAACATGGATACAACAACTACAAAAACTAAACTTTCTGAACTGTCATCACCTGAGAAAGACTTAACCTCGAAAAGACAAAAGACTGTAAAACAACAAGAGCCTTTAAAGTCAGGGAATAAAAGTAAACCGGAACAACTGGCAAGCATGGAGGACATTAAAACAGCATTATTTCCTATTCAAGAAGCTATAAAAGACCTGGCTAACTAAGTTCAAACCTTTGGAACTTCCTGCAGTCAAATACTGGAATGAATGGATAAATTTGATGCTAAAATCTCAGAAAATGAAGACAAAATAGCCTTGCTTGCTAAGAAAACTGATTCACATGAAGCAGATATCCAATCTATGCAAGCTAAAATAATCGATCTGGAGGCAAGATCCAGAAGAAATAATATTATCATCAGGGGAATGCCAGAAAATATACAATACAATTATTTAATCCCAGCTATTATACAAATTCTTACAATTCTATATGGTGACACGGAAACTGCAAAACAAATAACAATAGAAAGAGCCCATAGAGCCCTGAGAGAATCCTATACATCTAATATACCAAGACCTGTTTACACAAAAATTCTTAATTTTCAAGATGTAAATAAAATACTATTAACTACAAAGAAAAATGGAGGCTCTATTATCTGGAATAATAACAGAATTTCACTGACTCAAGACTTGCCCATACAAATTAGACAAGCCAGACAATTATTATCTCCTTATTGCAAGTTTCTAATTGATAAACAGATAAAATTTCAGATGAAATACCCTAATACACTATCATTCTCTGTTGAGGGATCTAAATATGCAGTTACTAATAAAAAAGAAGTTATGTCTACCTTCATGAAAGTTTTTAAAAACCTTACCTGCTTCTGAGAGCTTGTCTTAACTTCCGATGCGATTAGAACATCATATGAGGTTGTATCTACCATCTACTGCCAAGCGTGGTCTCAGTTTTCCATTATCTGGTATCCTGTGTGATTTAGGCTGTATTTAGGACAGCTACGATCCTTAATTTGGGCTTCGTGGTTCGTTAGAAGCCTAACCGAGAGTTTACAACCCTCAATTCGTCCATCTTGGCCACGAGGATGGCTGAAGTGACTTTATTGCTTCCAGGGGCTGATTTTTAATGTGACACATCCAGAAGTCTGTTCGCGTGATGAGTCCCCCTTCACAAAGCCAGCAGTCTGAAAATCTATTCGCAAACCCGATGGAGTGCCTTCAAGATCTATTAAGACAAAATAAAGTTAAAATAAGTGTGTATACTGAAACAAATATATAATTTACACTTGTAGGAATGTTAAAACATCTAACACTATCCTGTAAACATTAAAAAGGTTACCTAAGCTGAGTTCATAAAACATCCCATACATTGAATGTAACAAATTTATACAAGAAAGAAATGATGTCCACAATACTTGACAGGAAACTACTCAATGGTAATCTTGTAAATTGCACACAGATAATACATTTAAATCAAAACACATTCCTATATAAATATAAACATAATTAATGTTATTTATATATAAATCACTTTAGTAACCACATCAGTAAAATGCAGGCACATATAAATGCACAATATTTTCTAATGATGTATTGCTTCTTACTCTGTTTTTAGACCATAGTTCAAGATAACACACAAATGATGCCATAAGATGTCTTGCATTTTTATAACTGAATGTTATATGATTTATTAATATAAGTTACAATGACTATAATGATTCCTTGTCACAACAGAATAACTTAGATTTCTCATACTATGAGACAGTTAGTTTAAGGAACCACAGGTTTAGATTAATGGTGTGTTTTCTGGAACCGTTTTTTTTTTTTTTTTTTTTTTAAGCAAACATTATTTAATTACTGTAGTATCATTTATGTGAGATCATATATGATAACAAATAGATATTACTTAGTTTATAAATATTGTTCCTTTCAAATCTAATGGTCTGATTCAAAAACTCATGTGTCACATTTTGGTTAACTGTGTAATAGTTTAAACAACCAGTATGCTAAACTTGATATTATCCCTTCCGTAACATTATGATTAATGAATATAGGTGTAATCATCTTATATTTTTAACCTTTGAGGAAATAAGTACCTGAATCTGTGTTATACCGGTACTGAGGTCTGAAATCCTAAAAACTTACACTGTTTTCTCTTGGATCTACTAAGCTATTACGAGAGTGGGTACGCGCTGGGTACCATATCTATAAAGGATAACAAAGTCTTACATTTGCTCCTAATCTAATGGGTAGCTATATATACAAAGGAAGGCTGCATTAAATGGATATATTTTATACGATCACAGTTGGTGTATTAATATGAGAGCTTGTATTTAGCAATATCTTAAAATATTACTTTAATAAGTAGTGTGAAGATTTACTTGAGACTAACAGCAAAGTCCAGATATCTTTTATTTTTGTTTTTTGTCTGACTCATTTAAGTCAATATAATAAGTAGAGATGTAGACGATAAGTAGTGTTTGTTAGGGAATAAGTAGGATAGGCTTTGTAGTTTTAGTAGTAGTTTATCCAGGTCCACTATATTTTACATATCATTTATACACTAGCTTCGTTGTTATGTACTTGCCAATGATATTAATCAATGTAATCCCGAATTATGTTAAGGACCTCTTTAATTCCCGGTCCAGGGGTTTAGTGGGTAGGCACTTGAAGGAGATGGGAATTCTAGAATGCTTTCATAAATTAACACACTAAAAACTCAACCAAATCTATCATATTTTCCCAGATATTTAAAATACTTTCATAAAACAAAACTTTGGTAATGTGGGAAATAGATTCATGGAATATTAAGGGAATCCAGAACTTGAAAAAGAGAAAACTGTTTCTTCATTTATTTCTACAAGCTAAGGCGTTTTTCATACTACTTCAGGAAACACATATGACCAATGATCAATGGACAGAAATAAAAAATAAAAAATGGATAAGAGAAGTAATAGCCTCTGAAGGAAAAACTAATAGTGCGGAGTTGCGATAATTATTAAAAACCAATACCAGGATAAAATTATAGAATATAAAATGGACAAAGAAGGAAGATGGTGCTATGTGATCCTCTCGACAACACTATATGATAAACCCATTATTCTTCTCAATATATATGCACCCTGTAATAATCAACATTCTTTCTTTGCCTCACTCTATCCTATTTTAAATCAATACAATAACCACTATATAATCATAGGAGGAGACTGGAATGCTTATCAGAATCCTAAACTGGATAAATCAAGTCAACATAGAACATATAATAGTCAAGCGGCTTTAACATTAACTGAACTTAAGTATGACTTTAACTTATATGATCCCTTCAAATATTCTAATAATGCTCTTAATTCCAACAATTTTACATTTTATTCAAGCTCTCATAAAATGTGGTCCAGAATAGACTTTTTTCTAATCTCCGAAGCACTGATTAATCTTGACCCCTCAGTATCTATCCATGCTTGGTACCTATCATATCATTCTAAAATTACATTAGGTTTTACTAATGATTCTGGAAACATTTTATCACAGAAGGGATATAATTGGTCTTTAAATCCAATCTATTAAACAAAAGGGAAATTAGTCAGGAAATACAAGACATTCTCAAGTCTTTACTACTTAAGATAGACGATCACCAACATACACCTGATATTGAATGGATGGCAGCAAAAGCACAGATAAGAGGTATCTTCCTTCAAAAAGCCTCTTATTATAAAAAAATTCAACTAAGAGAAGAACAAACTTTGGAGTCTAAGATTAAAACACTAGATCAAGAACTAATGCAGAATCATAACTCACAAACAGAAACAGAACTTTTAAAATGTCAGAAGGATCTATTTCTGATCCAGAATAATAGATTATCATTTTATGAAACCAAAATATTGGCAAGTTACGCTAATCATATGCAAACTCCATCAAGGGCTTTATCAAGAATTATTAATCAGTCTAAATCACCCTATCAAATTCCGGAATTATATTACAAAAACAAAGCATATACAAAATCTAATGATATTATTAACATTTTTGAATTGATATACGCCCAAATCTATGGAGATCAAAGTGAATCACCTACAATTGAAAATTATAGGGACTTCCTACAAAAGATTAACTTCCCAAAAATTGACGAGAAGCTACAGAGAGAGTTAATACAACCAATTTCTATGGAGGAAATAACATCAACAATTAAAAATTTGAAATCCCACAAAGACCCCGGCCCAGATGGACTTACAGCAGAATTTTATAAAACTTTCGGCAATACGATTGTTAAAATACTATCTATATATTAAACTATATCATTAATAACAAAATCAATGATTTACATTTTAACGCATCCAAAACAATTCTTATACCTAAAGAAAATTCGGATCTCCAAAACCCAGACAATTATAGACCTATATCACTTTTAAACATCAATACTAAAATCCTGACCTCTATTTTAGCTACCAGACTGAAGAAAATAACAAATTTAATAATTTCTAATGAACAGACTGGATTTTGAACTTCTAGGCAAGCTAGTGACAACACCTTAACACTTCATACTTTAATCTCTTATGCCAATCAAAAGAATTTAAATATGTATGCCCTTATTATAGATGCACAAAAGGCCTTCGATAGAGTTAACATAAAATTTCTATTTAACATTTTACCCTATTTTAATATATCTCAAGAATTCATCTTAACATTACAAACATTATATAATAACCCTTATACAACTTTATATATAAATAAAATGTTTTCTAATAGAATTCAAATCAGGAACGGTACCCATCAAGGTTGTCCTCTATCCCCTATACTATTTAATTTATATTTAGAACCTTTATTTCTGCATATTAAACAAAATATATATCATAATGCCCCAATAATTTATGGTACCAAGATCTCTATGGCAGCTTTTGCAGATGATCTTAATATATATTGTACAACACCTGTCTCTGATACCAAAAAAATACTATCTGAGGTCGAAGACTTTGCATTAATATCAAACTATAAAATAAACCTTAAAAAATATATATTTCCTTTGAAAACACCTAAACCCTTTTCACTTCTACCTTTGATAGGGCAAGTAAAATCTGAAGAAAAGATTACATATTTAGGAATCACATTCTCCACAGATAAGGACTTCTATCTCAATAATATTAAACTAAAATGGGAACAAATTTTATTAGATCTAAGGAGATGGAATAACCTGAAATTACCCACATTAGCAAAGGTCTCAATTATTAAAATGAATGTCTTGCCCAGAATATTATATATCTTTAGATCCATTCAAGTGTTAATCCCCAAGAAATTTTTCAAACAAATCCACATCGAACTTGCTAAATTTATATGGGAACCAAGGAAAACTAGAATATCATACGATAAGTTGATGACCCCGAAAAATAAAGGTGGGTTAGATTTACCCGACTTTGGAAGTTATTATTTAATTATAAATGACAATAGAATTTTAAGAATAGCTAACTATGACATACAAAATAGTAATTGGTCCCCTAACTGGATAAGATTGGGTTACAAACATGTTGAACATTTGAACATGAATCCCAAAGCTTTACCCTTTCTAAACAAATATATCATTAAAACATATGCTCTAATGGAACATATAAAAATTTATATATCATTATTACAAAATTTCTTTAGATCATTAAATTTATTTCAATATATGATGTTCTTACAACCCTTTCATAAAAACCCTAACCTAAGAATCAATAATCAATTTATAGACTTAAAAAACTTCCCACTTATAATAAACTTAACTCTACAGGATATATACCCATATCTGAATTATTCTGCTCATTATCTAAGACAAGAAATGAATCTCCCCAAATCATATTTAGTCATATTAAGGCAGATTAAAGAATTATCTATTAGTTACTTTAAAGGATTAAGTGTTAATAAAGAGAACTTAATAAAATGTACCTCAATATGGCAAGCTCTATCACGAACTACCAAATATATAACGTCCATCTATAAACTGATAAAAAACATCAAATATCATGATCACCTTCTTGTATCGAATTATTGGAAAGAAAAATTACCATTGGTTGAAGAAAGTGAATTCATAAATGCAATTAAATTAACAGCAAAATCAATTTCCCTCCAAAAGCTAACTTTCACCCAACTCATGATATTCAATAACGCATACTATACACGCCTTAGCTTGTATAAATTCAACTCCAAGAATTCTCCAAAATGCACATATTGTAAAGACGAAACTGCTGACCTCCTTCATATGTTTTGGAGCTGCAAATGTATATATAAACTTTGGAATTCCCTAAAGTTAAGACTACAAAAGATGGGGTATCAAAATTCAACGTTATCTTGGGAATCTATGATATTACACATTCCTCCAAATAATACACCTAGATCCCAGGTGATTGTACTTATGAATATTTTCCTGTTAATGAAGCTCTATAGAGCTACAAATTGGCTCAACCCAACTCAAACATCTTGGGAAAATTTTAAGATCTTAGCGATAAAACACATATTAGCCCACAAACATGTTATCAATAGCCAAAGTAAACATTCAAATAATCTAAAGATTTGGGAACAAATTTTCAACATTATATTAGCTTAATGCACCAAAATCAGGAAACCCCATTGTTATTTTATTTTATACTATAAAGTATAACCTTTGTAAGAACCATACTATTTCAAGATATTATCTTTGCACAGAAGAATTTTTATAGATATGTTATTTAAATTGTGAAAGCATTCATGTAAATAATGTATATATTTTGTTATAATGTTGATAGAAGTTGTTTGGAAATTATCTCTGTATTTCCCTGTTAAGAGTTTGCATGAACAAGTGAAAAAATAATAAAGAATTATTATTGAAAAAAAAAAAAACATGGTGGAAAATTTCATATCCATGACAACAGGCACTTTTTTATTGATTAGATGGTTGCAAAGACCACAAAGTAATGTCAGGAGTATCTGGTTTGCAATTCTGGGGGAAGTGTTTGTCACAGCAAACTAGTTACCTTGTGTGCAACTAGCTATTGGTGAATTTCAAGGATGCTTTTACAGGAAAAATGTCAACTGAGGCTATCTGCTATACCGGGCACTGACAACAGTTGATGGGAAACTAATAAGTAGATCTTGATGATTGTTGCAGTCAGGTGTTTATTATTTCCATTAAGAACTAGTATTATATTTATTTGAAACGAAAATAAGTACATCATTCTAACAAAAACACTCTGGTAAAAAATTTGATATCATTAAACAATTGAATTTGGGAATAACTGGTTGCAAGTTTGAAGTCGCCCCCCCCCCCCACTTCATTCCTTCCAGTTTACCCAAACAACCCTGTCTATTTCTGAGTCTACGAGCTTTACATACAGATTGTGTACTATCTCCATTCTAAGGCACAGAGGCCTAAAGGTGTCTTGGGGGATATGCTATTGACCACGTCCACTGGGGAATTTTTTTCAGTTATGACTTATCCCTTGCCACCATCACCACCACCACCCCCTCGCTACTTTCACCTTTTCTTTATGTCTAAGATCTACTCCGCTCTATGGACCACATGTCCCAAAGTGAACACCTAGAAGAACACCATCCCCCTCTGAGATAGATGTGCCAATACTTCCCTCCCTGTTAGCACCTCAGACGTTTGAGACATTAATTAAACCCAGGTCATTTGGGCAACAGTTAGGGCTTTATTCCTCTATGCCATTCACAGGCTATGTTTGAAAAGTTGGAAGTATTCTTGAAGTGAAAGTAGAGAAGTGGGCCAAAAACATTCTTACTGAATCTATCTTGAGTCATAATACCGCATCTATATAATAATTTTGAAGCTTTACAATCTTGTACCAGTGGATCAAATAAAACATGTCATGCAGTTAGGTGAGTCATTTTTAGTGACAATAAAATCAGTCAAATATATTTCAGATATTGGGAAAGAAATAGTTTAAAGTAAATAGTAAGTCATCATGACAGAATGCATTAGAATTCTCCATTGCCATAATGGATCCTTACAGAAATTCAGTGTTATAATAGAAAACCCACACATATATAAACTTCTCAAGAAAATAATTACCTTTCTTAATCCAAACAGATGTGACTTTCATGTGTACTCAGCTGAATAAGAATGCAAAAAATTCCTGATAAAATATTCAAGTCTATAGAGGACTAAGCATACAAATTAAGGATATCATAGTATAGATGGTTTTAGTTTGCCTCAGTTGTATCAGACTGTTGTGGCCAATAAAATAAGGTATAAATACAAATATTAAATTGATGCAAAACTTCAGTAATAATGGAAGAAAAATTAACTGTTAACTTCAAGTGCCCTAAAGTATGCAAAATCCTCAAAATGCCAGTGTGTATTCTGGGTCTATATCAGTTCACTGAAATGGCTGAAGTTCGAACACCATATGTTTGAACTTCTAACCACGAAGTACAAAAACATTGAAGTCTTAGAACAGTGATTTTTTGCCCAGGGAAAAAAATTGCTGTTCCAAGAAACACACACACAACACAAGCACACCAAATAAACAGCAATCCACACACAAACACTTAAAATCCTACATCTGATCCTACACTAAACTGTACATACACTACTATCTATCCACTTACCTTAACCCAAACCATAACCCTAAGGTCCGTCACTATTGTACACTCACCTGACCCATGCCCTAACCCTAACTCACCTATCCCGCTCTAACCCTAAAGTCTGTCACTATCACACACCCACCTCACCCGTGCCCTAACCCTAACTCACCTAACCCGCGCCCTAACCCTAACATCCACACAATCGTACACTTACCTGAACCCAACCCATAACTTCCCACCGCAGTCCTGATAATCGTGAAGTCACAGAAACGGCCCACCAAATTCTTTCCCTGGGAAAGAATTCGGTGTTCCACGGCTTTGCGATAATCAGTGTTCGAACTTCACAGTTCAAACATCTGGTGTTCGATCGTCAGCCATTTCGATGGACTGATATAGACCCTGTATTCCTACCACAACTACCGTAGATATAAAAAGTTTACACACCCCTGTTAAAATGTCAGGTTTTTGTAATATAAAAAAATGAGATTAGAATAAACCATTTCAAAACTTTTTCTACCTTTAATGTGACCTATAACCTGTACAATTCAATTGAAAAACAAATCTGTTAGGGAAAAAATATAAAAAATAAAAAACGTACAATAATCTGGTTGCACCACCCTTAAACTAATACTTTGTTGAAGCACCTTTTGATTTAATTACAACATTCAGTCTTCCTGGTTACACACCTGCAATCAATTAAAGAGAATGATTAACCCCAAATAAAGTTCAGCTGTCCTAGTAGGATTTTACTGACATTTACTCAGTTGACTGCCCCAGCAAAACCCATGGTTCGCAGGGAGCTTACAAAACATCAAATGGATCTCACTGTTGAAACTAATACTTCAACAAAGTATTAGTTTAAGGGCGTGTACACTTATGCAACCAACTTATTGTACGTTTTTTATTTTTTATATTTTTCCCCTAACAGATTTGTTTATTTTTCAATTGAATTGTACAGGTTATACGTCACATTAAAGGTGGGAAAAGTTTTGAAATGATTTATTGTAGTCTCATTTTTTTATATTACAAAAACCTGACATTTTAACAGGGGTGTGTAAACTTTTTATATCCATGGTACATAGAAAAGAATTATAAAGCATTAAAAATAATTATGGCAATAACCAAACAAGAACACTCCTTATTAGCTGAAAAGACTGAAAAAATTATAAAATCAGTGGCACTAGTAAGCAACATAAAGGTATCATCTTTATTATACTTATATATAAGTAATGTAAAAGCCAAAAACCTTTGGAATCATGTAGTCAGCTTTGGTAGAGTTCAGAAAGCAAGTTGCCAACCAAATGTTTAAAAGCATTATCATTTCATGTCTATGTGACATGAGCATATTGGTAAACATATCAGCAGTCTGATAGGATGGCTGATGGAAGGGAGTGCCTCTTTTGGATTTAAGGCCACTTTGGTTAGATTTTGATAAGGGAATACAGTAGTATTCTGTGCTGGTAAAACTAGAAATACACAAAAATATTTTCACACAAACAGCAAACTCATGAAGGCACTTTTTTCCAAGAGCATATGCAATCTTATATATAGACTTGTCTAGTTTTTGTATACTTTTTGCATACATTGACTTATATAGTAAAAAAGATTACCAATTATACATATGACTATTTATTCATATAGTGTGTGAATCACTTACCTTGCTTATTTTAAGAGATTCTACATGGTGTAAATTTTCTATAATAAGAATAAAGAAATATAGCCCATAAAGAAGTGTTAAAGGGTTTCAGATTTTGTACTGTGCATTAGTGTTCATATGGATCAGATTTCTCCCTGGTTCCATAAATATTTTATTAGAAATAAGAATGCTTTATAAATATTTCTTGAGCACTAAAACTGTGAGTTTTCTGTTTCTGAAGCAGATGAACATTTATTTCCTTTTGTACCTATCTCATAATTGTATCCCAGATGTAAAATGAATATATAAGTTCTGAAGTAAAATAGAAATGTAATGTGGAATATGTCTTGAGGGATAGCCCAGTAGATGACAAATATTTCATAGAATTTTAATTCCATTATTGTTTCCATGTGCATTATAATTAGCAGAAATGTGTTTCTGCAAAATACCATTTCACTGAAACAATAAGATTTATTAGTCAGCCAGAGTAATAACTTAAAAACTGCAGGCAATTGAGATCACGCAATCAGCTAAACATATAACAAGCACTGTGACTTGGAATAACTTGCAAAATTGTAGAATCTTGTGCCACTCTTAGTAATTAAACATGTTTTATTAATATATTCGTGGAGTTACTTGGAGTCACTATTGTTACTTTTTAATATAATTAAATATAATGTGCATTGAAAAACAGAACCATATAACACTGATTAGTATTTGAATGTGTAAACTGTCTGCATGTTATCTAATAATTACAAATTAATCCATCAGGCTCTGGATATTCCTGAGAAATATCAGACTCATTTGAAATGTATGACTGACACATGCATGGTATTAAAACTCCATTTACTGGCCACAATGACTTAAGTAGCTCAAAATAAAACCCTATTTGATAGTTCACTAAATCAAACTGCCTTTAAAAATTAAGTAGATTTAAACTGGATCATTAATCTGTGCTACAGCATTTACTAGGATATCTTGTACTTCCAAATTTCTTATATAAGGATGCATATATGCCTTCTGTTCTGCTATGCATTGCATTTATTTGAAAATACATTTAGATCAATTTTGCAGAAGATTATCAAACTAATGCTATTCTCAAATACATTATATTCATAGTAAAAAACAAAGCAGCAGATAGCAGCCATGGCTATGTAAAATAACAGCTTTATTAGTAAAAGAGGTGAGCGCTTTCATGGCACCAGCTACTTCATCAGACAATCAAATAACAGTGAAATACAGCATTTATGCCAAGCTTATCATTGCCATCAACTACCCAATTAATCCTTAAAATCATATACCTAGTATAAAAAGTTTTATACCTAGTGTGAAAATTTTTAAAAGCTTAAAATTAAAAACAGCTTGACAATAGAAACAGCATATCACATCATACAATTTAGTACATACAATATAAAAGTATAGAAAGTATAAAAAGTGGAGGAGGGAAGGGGGTACTACCTACTATTTCTTTAAATCTAATTCTAAAGGTAAACTCCTTCTTTAGATCTGAATGTAGAAATCTACTTCCAGTATCAACGAAGGTGCAGTAATTACATTTATTACAGGGGAAGGTTCCATATCTGACTGCATTTTCTATTCTTGTTTCCATGGGTTGTGGTCCACAGAATAATCTTTATAGATTTTCTATTCTTAAAAGCAAACCTCAGGGTCTCACCTACCAGCCTTTTAACATCATCATCAGCACATAGTATATTCCAGTTTTTTCGATATACGTCCTGTAGAGATCTAATGTTACTCGAGTAGGACACTTGTACTCTCATAGGTTTCTGACTAACAGTTCCTCCATCTATCATGGTATCCATATCTGAAAATTATGGCTTACCTGTTCCTCCCTGTGTCTCAGATAGACCCACTAATGACTGTTGTATCTCTTTCTCACTGTACCCTTCATGTATGAAGCTTTCCTTCATGTCCTTGATCTCTTCCGCACACTTAGTTTGATTAGCTGTCAGCCATCCTTTTGTCTATATAAATTTCCTTCAAACAAAAAGATATTGTTCTCTAATATCAGTTCCATCAACAGTGATAATAAATCAATAACTTGTACATCATATGTTTCATCTTCCATTAAATACTGTTTGAAGAGATCAACACCTTTACTATTAGGGATGACTGTGAATAGAGATGTCACATCCATGGTAATCATGAGCCATCTATCCTTCACAGCTATTGATGTAAAGATTTGATGTGGAGATTTGTGGATGATCTCTTTATTTTATGGGGAGGTAATGTAGCCTCATTTCTATAATTCTTCCACAAAATAGATAATAGTACCAGCTTCCTTAAAATTTAAATGAAGCATTCCTATGATGTTATAGACTATCTGGATGTCAAGATACTTCAAAAAGATAGAGGTGTTCTGGAAACTGAAATCTATAGGAACGAATGTTATAGGAATAGCTATCTCCATAGACAGAGCATGCACCCGAGACATATATTTAAGAACACTGTAAGAGGCCAAGGTCTGAGAGCATCAAGACTCACAGCTAATCAAACTAAGTATGAGGAAGAGATCAAGAACATGAAGGAAAGGTTCATACATAGAGGGCACAGTGAAAAAGAGATACAACATTCATTAGTGGGTCTATCTGAGACACAGGGAGGAACAGGTAAGCCATATTTTTCAGATATGGAAACCATCATAGATGGAGGAACTGGTAGTCAGAAACCTATGAGAGTACAAGTATCCTACTCGAGTAACATTAGATCTCTACAGGAAGTATATCGAAAACACTGGAATATACTATGTGCTGATGATGATGTTAAAAGGCTGGTAGGTGGGACCCTGAGATTTGCTTTTAAGAATAAAAAAATCTATAAAAAGATTATTATGTGGACCACAACCCATGGAAACAAGAATAGAAAATGCAGTCAAATATGGAACCTTCCCCTGTAATAAAAATGTAATTACTGCACCTTCGTTGACACTGGAAGTAGATTTCTACATTCAGATCTAAAGAAGGAGTTTACCTACAGAATATTAGCTAACTGTGACAGTATGAATATTATATACTTGGCGCACTGCACAGTCTGCCCTGCCTTCTACATTGGAATGACAACGCGAAGGCTGAGAGAACGGATGAGGGAGCATATATATGATATCACCAGAGGAATAGAGACAAATGCCTTAGCCAGGCATGTGAGGGACCATGATAAGACACACACATTTTTATTTTTAGTAATAGATAAAGTCTATACCAACAATAGAGGTGGAGATGTTAGGAATAGAGTAGAAACTAGGGAACTAGAATGGATTATAAGGCTACGAACTAACATTGGGGGTAGGCCTGAATGACAAAATCAATATTAAACCCATTCTTCTAAATAGAGATTTAAAGAACTAGTAGATAGTACCCCCTTCCCTCCTCCACTTTTTATACTTTTCTATACTTTTATAATGTATGTATTAAGTTGTATGATGTGATATGCTGTTTCTATTGTCAAGCTGCTTTTAATTTTAAGCTTTTAAAATTTTTCACACTAGGTATAAAACTTTTTATACTAGGTATATGATTTTAAGGATTAACTGGGTAGTTGATGGCAATGATAAGCTTGGTATAAATGCTGTGTTTTACTGTTCTTTGATTGTCTGATGAAGTAGCTGGTGCCACAAAAGCGCTCACCTCTTTTATTAATAAAGCTGTTATTCTACATAGCCGTGGCTGCTACCTCCTGCTTTGTTTTTTACTGTTCATTTCATTGTTGTTGGAGGTAACTCTTGCCAGCAACATTTGGTTTTTACTGCGGATACAATTATATTCATGATGATTCTATAACAAAAATGTTTCAACATTTTAGACCTTGAACTTTGGAAAGCATATCTGTTTGACTATATAACCATTTTTATTCATTTAAATTTATGTTCAACTATGTAGCCTTAATTACTGTCCTCACATTTGCTGTATTATTTTATGTTCTTTATATGTAATACATTCAACAGAAAATGCCTACTATGAAGAAATGTCACTAAATGCAGAACTGGTATTATTACTTTTGTGCATGTGAATAAATCATAATAGCTGTAAAGTGTGATATATTTGTAAATGAATTTAACAAATCGGTTAAGGGTGCTGAATTACAGACTCCATTCGACCATGATTCAGACATTCGTGGATCACACAAAGATACAATAATGGAAATTCAGTGAGTATGAGTTACAGTCTTACAGCTCAGAGCATATACCAACAAAAACAAGTTCTTGAATCAGGAGACAATTATCAACTGCTGGCAGTGACAGTCACCAATTTTAGTGATCAAAATACATTTTTAGCAGCAATACCCCATTTTTTTTTTGTCAAAGGATTTCTATAATGTGCAAAATTCTGAATTATGCCTTTTAGTTTTAATTAATTTAGTAAACTGGGATTTCAGAGAGTAGTGATAAATATCAGCAAAGCAGCAACACAGCACAAAATATCAAGGATGTCACAGGAGGAAACGGCAAGATGCTTCTTAGAAAATCAGAATAGCTAAATTAGTGGCAGCAGTTTTGCCACAGAACTACAGTGACATGGCTGCTGTGCAGGCAAGTCACATTACCAGAGTGACAAAAATAGTAAGGAGGTGTGCCCTAGGCTATACACATCTAATGAAGTGCCTCATAACTGCAATATGACCAGCGAGGGCCAGTGCAGCAACGTGCTAAGTCAGCTCATCTTATAAATAAAAATGAAAGGGGGAAACGGAGAGCAGACAATAGTGAAAAATTATGCAGTGGAATGCAGCAAAGGCAGCCATGAGGAAAGAAAGGAGGGAGTGAAAGGAGGGCACTTTTTTAACAATTGCCCATTTTACATTTTCTTAAAAGATGTGTAGCTGAAGAAGGTGAAGAGGAGCATTTGTATAAAGAAAGATGGAGTATATAAGATAACAGGGCCAGACAAACAAATATAAAATTCAGACAAACACAGACAATGATTACATAGACACAAACGGTTGGGATAACAGTGGAGGGACACAGACATACAGGGAGGACAACTGATAATTAGAAGGACTGAACTATCAAAAGGGGATGTGGGGAGTGAAATATAAGGAAGGTAACACCAAGATGGGGGCACAGTAGGCTAACCTGACCAGCCAAGAAGAAAGATCATCCAGATGTCAGTCATCGTTGTGGCTGAAGTCATGAGCATGCTCTGTTAATGGTGGTTCAGCTGGGGGACAGCTGATCAAGTAACTCTGTCAGCTGCACCAGAAGGTACTCCATAATCCCAATGCAGGAGTTCAGCTGCTTCCAAACCTCTGATGCAACCAGAAGACTAAAGAGGAGGAGTACTTTGGACCAGTATGATAAGGGAACCTTCCACTCTACCTCCTAACAGGTGATCACAGAGTCCAAGAGTGTACCCCTCTTGGGCACCTTCAGCAGGATAACCTTTCATCTCACTGCTGTGAGGCCAGTCTAGTGACATCTGGTAAACCCATACTAGGGTCATGGACCAGAGCAAATCCAGGTGACCAGGTGCTGCTCCACACTGTCCACTTGAGCAGAACATGTCAGAGGAGGAGACAAACCAGAAAGAAAATAAATATAGCACATTAACAGACATGTCTACTACAAACTGAATTTCAGTTGCACTCTGCATACATATAGTATTATTGTCTACTACCTGAACAGTGCTTCAGACCTGCTTACCCAGACTTCTTAATTAAAGTATTTATTCAAGGCCACTGTTACAGTAAAGACTATGCGGTACAAATTAACACCATCAAGGCAAAGAACTGACTGACAAAAAGAAGAAACAATAACAAAGTGAAAATCTGACATACAGTTATAGCTATAAAATGTCGTCACACTCTCCCTAGCCTCTAACATCTACTGCAGGTCAGGGAGTGCATCTAGCGATCACTATAGCAATGCCTGCACTGCTTATTAGAGCAGGTGATGTCTGTGGAATCCATCACCACCATGACAAGCTGGGGCCTCACATCATTCATAGTGGTCCAGCAGGTACACTTCATAGTCCCTGTGCAGTAGATACAGTAAGACATTTCAGTTCCCTGCCAGTAGAAAGCAGGAGTCTTGCTGTTTCCAGTTCTTCAAGTAGCCATGTCCACTCTATATATTTTCGATATTACATCATATGTATCAATGGTGTGCAATGGTGAACTTGGAAAAGGATCACTAGCACATAGTGGCACCACTAGTGGCTTTGGACTCTTTCTGCACATGCACAGCGTGCACATGACCCAGTAGTCTGGAAACAGGTAGAGGCAAGCATTGTCCCTGTGCAGCAGATACAGTAAGACATTTCAGTTCCCTGCCAGTAGAAAGCAGGAGTCCTGCTGTTTCCAGTTCTTCAACAAGCCATGCCCACTCTACATATTTTGGATATTACATCATATGTATCAATGGTGTGCAACAGTGATCTTGGAAAAGTATCACTAGCACATAGTGGCAGCACTAGTGGCTTTGGACTCTTTTTGCACATGCACAGCGTGCACATGTCCCAGTAGTCTTGAAACAGGTAGAGGCAAGCAGTGTGGTGTTGGCTAGCTGCAACACAAGAACATCTTATGCTAGAAGTTCGGAGGCATTCTCACTAATTTACCTTATCATGCACAATACACAGCTCATTGCAGCATTGCTAAAAATAAGATCATTATACTGTAGGAGACTGTGTTAAGAGCATATTAAGAGTAGCACTTCAATGAAGGAGGCTTTGCTCCATGATATAGGCATAGAGAAATAAGACAAAAAGAAATGCATCTCTGCAATCCAGTGATCACCCATGGTGTATGGCAGAAACAGCAATATTTAGGAAATCATAGGCCGGGTAAGTAGAATATCACTATAGAATGACAGATTATAGTCCAGATTGGGGAGGGGGGATCTCAAACTGATAGATAAAATAGCACAAGTTCATGACAGATTAATGCCCAGCTGGGAATGGGGTTCACTCAGAATGTGAGCATAGCTCGAGGGTACAGCAAGAAAATGCTAACACCATAATGAAAGTATATGCCAATATGTTAATCTTACAAGTAGCCTGTACCAATCTGTAAACTACTCACTTGGGGGAGTGAGACTGAGTGTGAGGCATATGTTGCTGCACTACACCGGGTATGTACAGATTTCAAAGGTGGTGTGTCAAACCCAAGATGATGGTACGTCTATGGTCAGCAGGTCACCTGTGGCTCATAATAAAGGCAACATTCACATGACACAGGCTTATGATGCCAATACTAGAGGGCATGCTCACATCACTCACATATAAGGTGATTGTGGAAGGGCATGTTGAACCACTGGCATCACTTATGTTTCCCAATGGATATCCTGCAACTCTGAGCCTCAAGCAGGCAATACTGGAAAGTCACCACTACAGATGGCATCTGTCTGCATCTGATAAGTGCACATTCACAGCAGGATACAGGCGAGTTGGTTGCCATCACTTCTGTGAGTGAATTCCTTTCCCTGACTTGCATACCATACTTGAGATCAATCTGGATGCACAGTTTGGGGATCCCGGCACACACAACTGCTACACACTCCATGGCAGAGGTGGTGAGCAGACTTCATAGTCTAAATAAGGACATGCAGCTCCTATGTGGACTGTGGGGGAACTGACAGCACATTCAGAATGCCCTGCATGTAGGAACCTGGAGCACACATACATGCTGAGGCCATCAGTAGTCCATATGGCATCTGTTGGTGTGGTTATCAGGATTGTGTTAAATGCACTTCATTGTGCCTCTGTGGGCCAGGCCACCAATAGCTGTGGAAGTGTCTAGATGTACAGTAGAATGTCACAGGCCAGACTTTTTCAAATAGCACACACTTTTCTAAGGACTTCCTATTTGCCCCCCCCCCATCTTTGCCTTCACCCCAGCCATGGCAACCAACAGATTTGTGTCCGGACAGTCTCTTGACTGTGTTTAAAGATGTTGATCTTTTCCATACCCTGTGATGCTGATGTGGTTTCTGTGGTACTTTATTATCTGAGTGTCATGCCTAGCTATGCGTGTCCTAGGAGACAGGGAGGCCATCCACTATTGGGTCCTGTGATGCCCATGCACTGGCCCAGCGATCAAGGAAACTCACTCCTCACCACTAACACCAGTGAGGAGTGTCCATATAGGGAAAGGATAATAAATACAAACACAATAAAGTACAATTTCCCTTAAGAGCACACAGAGATCACAGTCAGTCTAGGAATGGTTTCTTCCTTTCTCTCCAGGTCCCGAATAAGACTCCCCACTGGCACAGCTATAGGGTCCAGAGCTCAGCCAGCTGTGCAAGCTAAAACCTCCAGCACCCTCACTGTCCAACCAGTGCTTCGTGTCCCTGCCCAAGTAGCTGACACACACACAGTTTGAGATAAGAGTTCATACAACCACACAGACACTCCTGCAGTAGGCTGGCAAAGGTTATCCAGCTGTGCCCTTTTACCCAGACTATACGGTAGAAATCACTGCCACCACCCAGCTAATATTTATCAGCTACTCAAAGGCCCTTAAAAGGGTGTCCAATTATTACTCTGCAATATTACTATCCCAATGGTAAGTGCGACCTAGCAGTAAAGACTTATTTGGAGTGACTTGGTACAGTCTCACTACATGCAATGCACTCTTAGAGCTTAAATCAGCTCTACACAAAACAGCCACAGTTGAAAAGTTTAAAAGTATTTAATAATAAATCATAAAAACACAAGACAATACTTCTTACTACACAGTGCCAGTCAAGAGTTCAGAGATCACAGAGAAATACTTAAAATAATACTGTAGAAAAAGTTCTGACATCACAGAAAAACACTTAGTCCAATCTTCCTAATTCCTAGCTATTTCTAAGAGAATACACAGTTCTAAAATCCTACTTATATACAGAACAAGACAGTGCTCATGATGTTGGATGCCCTCAGACAAAATGCTCAGAGCTTTCTGATTCTCTCTCTTTAAATTGATAACACAGAGCTGGTTCACATGACATCATTTTTACACCTCTCTGGTGTTCCTAGGCTAACAGAAACTACATTTACATTCTTTACACCTGGTCATAAACCAGAGCAGTAAAGGACATTTATACATGCAAATTCTAGTGATTAACTCTGGCCTCAAAACCATAGGCAGAATTCCTTCATCCAGATATATCGGAGCCAACTTTTAAGATAAAAGACAGTCATAAAATGCTTGACTTAGCTTTCTTACAGCAGAGTGCACTGTTGTTACATTTTTGAAGTTTAACATTTACCAACATTTTTCCCCTTTTAAGAGAGCAAGCCTGTGGTTTATATTAATATTTACAAATGACAGAATTTTCTACATAATTCTATCTGGCTAGGCTGGCAGCCTTCACTTATCTTCACACATCTCCCCCCCTGGAGAACCCAAGCTAGTTTTTCAAGTGACCCTTGAGAAACGTTGCTTGAGAAGGTAAGGTCTATCTGAGTATACCTTACCCCATTCCTTGTCTTGAGAGCCCATCTTTGTTGGCATCGCTAATCCCACTGCGGTGCTGCACTGACATATCATATGCCTGTAACCATAGGCTCCATCTTATCAACTTGGCATTTTGCTAGCTGGCTTTTTTTAACCATGTTAGGGAGTTGTGTTCTGTCACTGCCATGAATTTTCTTCCATACAGATAAGGCTTAGGTTTCTGCAGTGCCCACACTATGGCTAGACATTTCTTTGCTACAGCTGCATAGCATTCCTCCTTGGGTTGGAGCCTACAACTGAGATAAACCACTGGGTGCTCTTCTCCCTCTGAAGAAATCTAGCTAAGTACATCCCCCACCCCATGGTTTGAAGCATCCACCTGCACAACAAATATTTTGCTGTAATCTGTTCTGGCTAACACAGGGGGTCCTCCCAAAGCTTCTTTAAACTTCTGCAATGCCTGCTCACAAGCTGTGGTCCACAGTACCTTATCTGGCCTGTTTTTCCTTGTCTAGTCTTTGAGGGGAGCAGCTATGGTTCTATAACTGGGGACGAACTTTCTGTAATGCACTGCTGTCCCTAAGAATGCCCTCACCTGCTTTTTGGTGACAAGTGCAGGCCATGCCTGAATGACTTCTACTTTGGCAGGTTCTGGCCTGATCTTCCCACTTCCCACTCTATGTCCCAGGTAGGAGACCTCTGCCATACCTACCTGACATTTGCTGGGCTTAATGGTCAATCCTGCCCTCTGTAGTCTGTCCAGCACCTCCCTGACATGCTAAAGGTGCTCTTGCCAGGAATGGCTGTAGATGGCGATATCATCTAGCTAAACAAAGGCAAACCCTCCTGCTTCTGCTAGGATATAGTCTACCAGCCTCTGGAAAGTTGCTGGGGCATTCTTCATTCGAAAGGGCATCTTTGTGAACTTATACAAGCCAAAAGGAGTCACAAACACTGACTTCTCTTTAGCACTGGGAGTCAAGGGCACCTGCCAGTGACCCTTGGTAAGATCAATGGTTGTAAGATACTTAGCTCCACCCAGCTGCTCTAGGGCCTCATCTGTCCTAGGCATAGGGTAAGCATCTGACTCTGTGTGACTATTTAATTTCCTGTAGTCCATACAGAACCTGGTGCTGCCATCCTTCATTAGCACCAGCACCACCACTGGGGAGGCCCAGGGACTGTTGGACTCTTGAATCACCCCTAATTTCAACATCTCCTGTATCTCCTCCCTCAGAGTCTGACTCCCTCAGGCACCCTATAAGGGGCCTGCCTAATAGGCCTTTGGGGTCCTGTATCCACTTGGTGCTGCACCAGGTGGGTGCACCCTGGTTTCCCAGTGAATACTTCCCCAAACTCCAGTAACACTGCTCGGATTTCTCAAACTTGGGTAGGAGCTAGCTGCTGGGACATTGCTACCCCTTCCACTGAGGTGTTAGTCCGAGCATCACTTTGGAGATCTCCTTCAGACTCCTCCTGCAATCCACTGCAAATGCGAAGTACAAGGGCCTCCCTATCATGGTAAGGTTTCCTCATGTTGACATGGTACAATTTAGGCCCCGGCCTTCTGTCTAGCAGCTCCACCATGTAGTTAACATCACTTACCTTTCTTACCATATTGTAGGGTCCCTCCAAAGCTGCTTGCAGCTTGTTGTGTATGACAGGAATGAGAACCATTACCTGCTGCCCCACAGCATACTCTCTAGCTTGAGCATTCCTGTCATACCACACATTTTTATGTTGTTGGGTTTCTGCCAGGTTCTCCTGGGCCAAGCCCATGAGTTCCCTCAGCCTTGTCCTGAGGTTTAGGACATATGTCACAACAGACACCTTGTGAGATTCACACTCATCTTCCCACTCGTTTCAAATTAAATCTAGAGGTCCCCTCACCCTATGCCCATACAGCAACTCAAAGGGTGAAAAACCTGTGGATTCCTGAGAAACCTCACTGTACGCAAATAACAGATGGGGCAAATATTTGTCCCACTCCCTCTTAAACTGGTCTGCAATTGCCCATAGCATGGACTTGATTGTAGAGTTTAACCTCTCAACAAGACCATTAGTCTGAGGATGGTAGGGTGGTCTTCATGTGCTTCACCCCACCGTACTTCCACAGACAAGCCAGCAGGTCTGACATAAAATTGGCACCTCTGTCAGTCAGTATTTCTTTTGGGAAACCTACCCTGCTGAAAATCTCTAACAAAGCATTTGCCACCTTTTCTGTCTCAAAGGAGGACAAAGCCACTGCCTCAGGGTATCATGTAGCATAATCCACTACCACTAAGATATACTTTTTCCCGTGGAACTTGATGTACTCAGAGGCCCCACAATATCCATAGTTACCCTCTGAAATGGCTCATCAATCACAGGCAAAAGCATCAAAGGAGCTATCACCTTGTCTCCTGTCTTGCCTACCTTTGGCACTACTCACAGGTCCTGCAGTACCCTGTTACATCTCTGGAAATTCCAGACCAACAGAAGTTCTGCATAATACATCTCTTTGCATGTTTTATGCCCGTATGACCTGCAAAGGAAATATCATGGGCTATGGCTAGTAGTGCCAGATGGTAGGCTCTAGGCACTACCAATTGCTGTACTCTATCACCTTCTAGCCCACCCTCAGGGGTCCACTCTATGTACAGTAACTCTTTGTCCCAGTATACAGAATCCCTCTTCCCTTGAGAATCAGGTACCTCACTAGCTACCTGCCTCAGGCCTTGCAGTGTAGAGTCTGAGAGTTGAGCCTGTCTCAAGTTTCTCTTTGAAACACTTCCCAGCTCCTCTTCCACAGGAAGTCTGGCATCCTCTGACAAGTGGTGCCTCACTGTCAGCCTGGGTACTACTACTCACCTCTGCCTTTGCAGTCATTCAGTCCAAGGGAACATCAGTACCCACAAGCAGCTGTGGCTCACCTTCAGTTTCACTGCTACAGAGTAGCTCCCTCCCTGAAGTAACCACCTCACCAGTCCTGGCTGCAAATATGCAGTCTGTATGGGTCTTCCCCAGGCTACCAGACCCACATGCTTGTCTCCTAGCCTGACTGCATGCAACTGCATAAACACATGGTACTGCCTCATCCAAATCCTTCCCTATCAGGACATCTGCAGGATGGTAGTTCGGTACCCTTGTTGTCTCAAGATAACCCACTATTGGCATTTTGTCTTCCCCACTTACTGTCTCTCTCACCTTTTGTTCCCCACCTTGCCTCCATGGACATCTGTATGCCACATGGCCCCACAGGTTGTATTCAAAACATTTAGCCCTAGGTCCTGGACGTGTACCTGAACTAGTGGCTTCCCCTGCTACTGGCATATTCTGTTGGGGCAGTCTGTGCTACACACCATGGGTTCCTTTAGACCCAAAAGCAGTACTGGGGGGTCCCTTTCTTGTGCAGGGATGCCCTGCATGCTAGGTATAGGCCTAACTTCTTTCCCAACTCATCTAAAGTAGCACATTGTCTATCAGCTAACCAGATTCTCATGTCTTCAGGCAAAGTGCTAAGGGCTTGTTCCCTCACCAAAAGGTCTGCCAGCCCTTCAAAAGTGGTGACCTGAAATCCACTCTCCCACCCAATAAGTGCTCAGTTCAGCAACATATTCACACAAACTTTCATCTCCCTTGTGTCTATGCTCACAAAACTTTTTCCTATATGTTTCAGATGTTAGTTTAAAACATTCCAACAAGTGACTTTTAACAGCAGTATAATCAAAAGATTCACAATCAGCAAGTTTAGACAACACAGTTACAGCTTTACCATGGAGTAAGGTGTTCAGGAACCGTACCCAGAGCCTTTGGTCAACATCATACTGTTTACATACCATCTCAAACATATGAATGAAACTATGACAATTATCCCTCTCTTTAAACTGCTGAAGAAATTTACTGACCTTTTGTGCTTCTGGGCTCCACTTACTCCCTTCCCCATTACCTCCATGACTCAGGTGAAGAATCAGCATCTCCTTCACATGCTACCTGTGCCTCTCTTTTTCCTCAGCTTCCTGGCGTAGCATTTTCTCATTCTCCTCAGCCTGCAGACATCTCAGTCTCCCAGCTGCTTTTGTTTCCAAATGCCTGGCCTCCAACTCAAGTTTGTTTAGCTCCAGACGGATTTTTAAGTCCTCTGCAGAAAGGTTGAGCTGTCCATTCCCTGAGGATGGTACATCTCCACTGCCAGTCTGATTGTCCTCCTGGTTGCTGTTTTCTGATGCAGCTGTGACGAAAGATGCAATCATGTCTGCCTTAGTCAGGTTTCCATGCACCAGTAACCTAGCCTGGCACATCTCCACCAGCTGGCTCCTTGTCAGCTTTCCATACTCCTCTGCTGACATGCTGCCTGATCTCCCTGACTAACTAAGCTAACAAAAGAAATAAAACAATTGTGATCTGAACTCTGAGTATTCACTGCGTGGTTGATTTAGAGTACAAAACACCTTAAGTGATCACTGTAAACAAGCAACAGGAATTCACTCTACCCACACCACTACAAGCCAGTTAGTATCTGCCAACCAATTAATATGTGGTGTGGATATCCCACCACTGCCAAACAATTAATACATGATGCCTGTGTACTGGCCCAGAGATCAAGGAGCCTCAATCCTCACCACTAACACCAGTGAGGGGTGTCCATATAGGGAAAGGATAATAAATACACACACAGTAAAGTACAATTTCCCTTAAGAGCACATAGAGATCACAATCAGTCTGGGGCTGGTTTCACCCTTTCTCTCCAGGTCCCCAATAAGACTCCACACTGGCACAGCTATAGAGTCCAAATCTCAGCCAGCTGGGCAAGCTAAAACCTCCAGTACCCTCTCTGTCTAACCAGTGCTTCATGTTCCTGCCCAAGTAGCGGACACACACACACTTTGAGATAAAAGTTTATATAACCACACAGACACTCCTGGGGAAAGCTGGCACAGGTTCTCCAGCTGTGCCCCTTTTACACAGACTATACGGTAGAAATCACTGGCACCACCCAGATAATATTTATCAGCTACTCAAAGGCCCTTAAAAGGGTGTCCAATTATTACTGTACAAAATTATTATCCTAATGGTAAGTGCAACCTAACAATCAAGACTTATTTGGAGTGACTTGGTACAGTCTGACTATAAACATGCAATGCACTCTTAGAGCTTCAATTATCTCTACACAAAACAGCCATAGTTGAAAGGTTTAAAAATATTTAATAATAAATAATAAAAACAAAAGACAATACTTCTTACTGCACAATTACACAATGCCAGTCAAGAGTTCAGAGATCACAGAGAAATACTTAAAATAATACCGTAGAAAAGTTCTGACATCACAGAAAAACACTTAGTCTAATCTTCCTAATTCCTAGCTATTTCTAAGAGAATACACAGTTCTAAAATCCTACTTACATACAGAGCAAGACAGTGCTGGTGATGTTGAATATGTCCTCAAGACAAAATACTCAGAGCTCTCTGATTCTCTCTCTTTAAATTGATAACACAGAGCTGCTTCACATGACATAATTCTTTACACTTCTCTGGTGTTTCCAAGCTAACAGAAACTACATTTACATTCTTTACACCTGGTCATAAACCAGAGCAATAAAGGACATTTATATATGCAAATTCTAGCCATTAATTCTGCCCTCAAAACAATAGGCAGCATTTCATCATCCAGACATATTGGAGCCGACTTTAAAGATCAAAGACCGTCATAAAATGCTTGACTTATCTTTCTTACAGCAGAGTGCACTGTTGAAACATTTTTGAAGTTTAACATTTACCAACATTTTTCCCCATTTAAGAGAACAAACCTGTGGCTTATATTAATATTTACAAATGACAGAATTATCTACAGAATTCTATCTGTCTAGGCTGGCAGCTTTCACCTATCTTCACAGGTCCAAACACAAAGAACCAAGTCAGGATCCCTTACCCACTCCCAAAGTGCTACATCACCCCTCATACAGAATGCCTTCAGCACTGACACTGCAAAGCCACACAATACATGTGGCTAATGTTTACAATGTGGAAACTTTAGTGCAACACTTGAGGATGCAATTCCTGATTTCCACAACCTACTACCTACCTGAGTGGCTACTATATCCAACTCCTGTAATCCTTGTACCTATGATAGCTTTGTAGTCATCTGTCACTGTGTCCCCCAGCTGTGAAAATCATGATGACAGTGCCCTGCCTGTCCATGTGGTCCGTATGGGTAATGTCTGATGCACTGCATGACCGGTCAATGTGGTTGTGTTAATTCATGCATCACTTTATTCTCTGTATCCCTGTATTAACCAGTAGTTGTGGAACATATGTCTCCTAGTTGTCATTGGCACAATATACTATGCCCTCATTTGCCTTGCATGGCATGCCACTGCAGCCAGTTCTTTCAATAAGACTGCATACAGCTTTTCAACAGGTCATTCAAGATGTACAGTGAAATCCACAGGTTTTGGCTACTTCCATACTATTACGTGCAACATGGAATTTGTTATGAATAACTGACTACAGGTCTCAGGTTCATGCAGGGTACCATCACATATATCCAGAGTAGCATGCCTTCAGGATCTGAAAACACATTCAGCAAAGTTCCATGTGATCTTGCATGTCATCTCAGCCATGGTCTGGGGGTTCATCATTCACAGTTCCAAGGCATATGCAACATCACGTACAAAATACAAATGTGGATACCATTATAAGTGGGCTGCTGCCAACTTCAGTGGGGAATTCATTTCCTAAGTTATTTAGATGGCAGTGTGGGAGCTAACAAACTCAATGACTCTCTGAGTATTTTTGCATCAAGTAAATCTGGAAGATGTCACATGTGTGCCTGATGTGGAAATTACAGGCATTGTCATGGTGGCTTAATAGAATATCTTGTGCTTTGCACATCAAATAACAGGCTTTGCAGTGGGAGCAGTTCTGCCTGATGTACCAAGCACTGTCTGGTGAAGATGGGGCCATGATGCTAATGTATATGCAATCAGTGGCCCTCAAGACCTGAGAAAAATGGGCTATGTTGTGAAATGCATGCATATGGTTAGTTCTCTGTTTTTTGTGAAAACCATATATACTTCTGCATGGACTACAGCATGTCAAGGAACTGGAGTAGGTAACATGAGGCTAACGTTTGAAAATCTCTTAATGTGTGCCCAGTCAGATGCTTAAATGTGCTCACAGCAAAGATAGTTAATGACACAAACCTTCATGCTGACTGGGATAGGCAAGCAATGCATCCCTCTTGACACCATTTGTAGAGTGCTTATATCTACTAACTCCAATATGGTCTGGCAGATGGTGCAAAGGTCATCATTTGGCCTTTTATGAGGGGTGGGGAAAAGCATTTTCAGAGACGAGCTAGGGTTAAAGGATAGTAAGTTTTGCCTGGAGGGAGTTGGGATAGGGAGGGACAGAGATGATGTTAAGAATGAGCTTGTAGCAATGGGACTGAAATTGTTGTTGTTACACACAGTTGTTACCTCCTTTATGCAGAGGAATGAGCTTGTTTCCAGAGTTGGGGCACTGTACATTCATGGATGGAACGATTTTATGTTATTAGAATGCTTATAGGATAGGCAATTGCTTCATATACTTAGGAAAGAGGAGAATGTTATCAGGTGCATTTGTTTGTGGCTTCAAATTCTGAAAGAGTTTCTTTATAGTAAGTGGTGTGGGGTTTTGGTTAGTGTGAGAATAGTTGTGAAGAGAAGAGTGAGGAGAAGGTAAGGAATGATGAGATGATGAGATAGGAGATAGGAGAAGAGCTGGAGGATAGACTGTGTAGATGGTAGGAGGAGAGAGTGATGGTGGAGTGGTTTGAGTGAGGGAGGAGTGAGGGGGGGTGAATTGGGACTGAGGGAAGGAGGGGAGGAAAGGCTAATAGATTCAATGAAAAGGAGTTGAAAAAGAGAGGAGTATAAGTCTAAATCAGCAGGGGGGATTTGGGGGGGGTGGGGGTAGCTGTGTGTGGATGGGATTAAGGAGAAATTCCTTTCCAAAACTTTTTTTTTGTTTTTTTATTATTGTTTTTATTTGTGTAAAAGTATTTTGTCTTCAGAATTTTAATTAACTTCTTTTTTTTTTTCAGTGTTTTGTTTTGTAATCAATAATTGAGGTCATGGTAGATGGTTTGACTCTCTTAGCCCTCTTTTGCATCCTATGTGACTCTGAGTATGTCACTTAACCAGATATTGTTCCCTGGTCACCCCATAAAAGCAGACTGCATGTCCAGTGTGCCTACTTGGTTAATAAATCTATATTATTATAATTATTATTATTATTATCTTACCAAACAGCAGCAGTTAGCATCAAGTCTATAACCAGGATATTGTCATTTCAGCCGCTGTTAACTGGTCTGCAATATTTAGGGTAACAGTGAACAAATTGCATACACTACCTCAGAAAACATCAACTAACACTTGCTGCTCAGATATGGCTGCTACCCATAGCTTAGTACTTCAAGTGAAACATGTATACACAATGAAATATAACTGTTCAGAGTAACTGAGCACTTCAGCACTTGCCACTGGATTTATTAATCCCTAAATTGCTTTGCCATGTTTGATTTCATCATTTGCATATGCAGTGAGTCTCATTAGCATGATGGTACTCATTTATATGTCGTTATGCTGTCATTTGCATACCATGAATGTGCAACTTGTGCTTTTGAATCATTATCTCCCTGTGCATCATCACACATTGCACTAATTTGTGTAATACTATGCACTACTTATTTCCTGAATAACCCTCTTCATTTGAACCATGTAATTACATATTAATCAACTGCTGGACACGATTTTTTATTATGCAATGTTGTGGTTTACATTAAACTGAACTGATATGGGTGCATTTGATAAGTGCATTACAAAATATTAATATTAGAAATTATGTAGTATCTTTTTTAAATTAAATGAGTTTTCTCCATGGGCTTCAATTATTTTATGATTTCCTTAGGGTGAGACTATATATAAGATTCATACATCTGTTACCTTTGAGTCTTTTTAAGCTTAAAGCAAAAGCATCCAAAGCAGAAATTTTATTCTTAATTCTGAGCAGTGTGTTCTTATTTTCCATTTCTTGTTATGTTATAAGATATTTTATAACTTTTCACAGTTCATACTGACCTATTTATAGTTTACATTTCCAATGATTTGCCAAAGGGAGAGTACACCATAGCAAACCTGCAAAGTTATTCTTTTAACTTTAAACAGTACCTTAAAAATTATGCAAAGGAAGAAACCAGAAGTCCATAAAATGTAGGAAAAAATACTGCTTAGTATGTTTATGTCATTGATGATGTTATTTAAAGTTACATTGCATACGATTAAAGATGTTTTAATATGATTACTTATTAAAAGACAAATGAAAGTATAATGCAGATTAGCATGTTTATTTTATTAATACTACAATGAAATGTACAGTATAATATAGTGATGAAATGAAAGTAAATGAGTGTTTGATGTCTATGGCAGCTTACTAAGACATTTTTGGCAGATGAGCTCTAAGCTGAACTCGAGGCATGGTTACTGCCTGCAGTGCTGTTCTAGCACTGGTAACCATCTGCTGTGCCACTCTGTCTATCATTACACAGCATGAAACAACGTTAAACTTTCAGCAAGGCTTTATTGCTTCAAGCACCATGCTAAATCTCAGCGAAAAAGTGTAAAGCTTGAAGAAATGATGCACGTCGCACAAATTTCAGTAAACTAGCACTCTAGTTGAAAATGGCATTATGCCTTAGCTGTTATAATCTGGCTGCCACTTGATTAGGAAGAATCAAATTACTTTCAGGAAAATCAAATTACTTTCACAGGTTTATTAGAAGCTTTTCACACAACAGAGAAGATTTAATTTTCTAGAATGCAGACTTCAGCCATTGAAATTAAAGGGGAGAATGTTATGTAATGATTCAAATGCATAATAGCAACAATTCTTGTAGATATGGTTGTTCTTTAATATAGTCATTACTTTTTCTGTTTGTCTGTCTTTCTTCCCCTGTCCATCTCATTATCATGGCAACCTTGATAGCAAAATTTGATGATCCTGAAGAAAAAAAGTGTCCAGTAGTCAAGTAATACATAAAGTATATGGTTCTAGTGGAATATCAGGATTCTTGTAGTTGATTAAGACAAGAAGGTATTAATTTAATATATCAAATGCAAATAGCTGTTGAATCATCAGAGGCCAGAGTATGACAGACCTATATACCTGGATCAGTTTATCATTTGAAACACTGCCAAACCCCTTTGACCGATCCAAGAATAGTGAGGAAAACATTTTGCCAAGGTTGATGGCATTGATAAATTCTTATAGGGCAGTTGTTGTGCTGATTGGGTCTAAATTCGTGTTGTTATCTAGCAGAGAGGATATTGCTATCTGTGAGGTATTGAAATATTTTAATGTGAATGCATGTTTTAAGACTTTTCAGAGGGGAAAATGGATAGATATTCAGCCTGGAGTTTATTAGATCAACAGAGTTTCTACATTGGTATAAGGACAAGATGAAAGATTTTTTCCAACTAGCTGGAACATAATTTTCTTTGACTGATCTGTTCATTAATATATCCTTTGTATGGTGCTGTATCTGCAGCAATTTAAACTTATTTTGCTGAGAAGTTAGGGCTGGGGTTGAGGTTTTAATTTGACTAGATTTTTTTTATTTCAGATATGAGAATTGGTTTTAATCTGTAAGAATTGTGGATATCAGTGCACAGACAGATATGGGGTTAGTACTGCTGTTGATTTTAATGAGTTTTATAACAGCTTGGATGAACAGAGTATCAAAGCTGGTTGTACTAGCTTTTGGGCAAAGGTTGGTAGTAAGGGTTGGTTACTTGGCTCTGCTGGGGTATAGGACCTTAATTGTGGAGGCCCAAAAACTTCACAGTTGTGTCGGTTATAGTTTTGAAATATAAGGTACTACATTTTTTTGTTTACAGTGACACTTTACTTTTACTGAGCTTATGGAGTTACCTGAATATCTGGTGGCTCTGTTGAGTTTTTGTTTTAGCCAGGATGTCCAGGCTTTACCTCATGTCTTTTATGTATTAATTCTCTAGTTGCTTGGGTTAACCATGGGACAAAATTTCCCTCTGCATGCTCATTTCTCAATATACTCAATAAAAAATTGTTTAAATTCCAGTATTGCATCATCTGCTGGTAGGTATTTCAGTGTGTTCCAGTTACATGATTTTAGGATACATACATAAATGTTTATCAAATTTAGTGAACTATGTTATAGTGGTGCTGTCTTGTGATACATTAGGGGAGCCTGTAGCCATAATGTGGTAAATGGCCACTAACAATGAGTGAAAGAATGTTGGTGTAAGTACTCTTACTAGGATTAGATGTTAGAATCCATTCTGTTATTGATGAGTTACTGTTTGATTTATTACAGTGATACAATGAGTGAAGCGATAACGTTTGAGTGTTGCAGATGAGTGTAAGTTAAATGAATTCCAGTCAATGATAAAGTCACCCCAGATAATTGTTTCCTAAGGAATTTTACTGATTACCCAGAAAAATATATCATCCACAAAGGGGATATTTTTGCCTAGTGGGATTTATAAAGCAATGAAGCTGATGCTTTTAAGACTGTTAAGTTTGAGGAAAGAGATAATTAGTTTACCATTGTTAAACTGGAGAAGGGTAGAAGGCTGTGTTGGTAGGGACTAAATTAAGGTGTGTTAGGGTAAAAAAAAATAAAAATAAAGACTACTCCACCACCTGTTTTACCTTTCCTGTTAATGCATGGAATACTGTAGCCATAAGGAGGAATGTCCTTATTTCATTTTTGTTTTTACCAAAGCTGCAGTTAACAAGTTACATGATCTTGTAAGGATAGGAAGTAGTACCATTTTAACGGTATTCCAAAATAGGGAGAATGAAACATTTTTGGGCAAAATGAAGAATTGTTTTACTTGAGTGATACATCTGAAATAAAATGGATGGCCACACAGCTCAAATATCAAAGTTTATATTACAGTACTAGTAGGTAGTATTACGGTAGTATTAACCAATGTGTTTGTAAAACTGATTTCTTTCAAATGCTTAAGGTTATTTTTCTCCGGGTCATGTTTGTTCAAGTGTAGATATTCAGTGTTTTTTTTTTTTTGTGTATTTTCCTGCTACATGATATGCTTGTTCAGATTTATTTTATCTTGCATATTTCAAGACTGCATTGGCTCCTAACTGAACTGACCACAGAGTGAGAATAATAAAGTAATGAAGTGAGCTGTGTGGGGGTGAAGCCTTTCCCCCAACCACTAGGCAGTTGGATTAGTGCTTGCCTCAGCAAAAACGTTGACTAGGTTGCAAGCAGAGCTGGCTTTAAATGAACTGATACCCTAGGCATAAAGGCTTCATGACACCCCCCAACACACACACTCTCTCTCTCTCACACACACACACACACACACACACACACACACACACACACACACACACACACACACACACACACTCTCTCACCTCACTGTCTTTCTGATTCTGGCCTTCTCACATTATCCAAATTACTTTTTTCTTTCCTTTTATCACAGATTATTTTATTCCTCAGCTTTTTTTCCTGCACTCGTTCATTCATACATTCAACATGTTCTAAGTAAACAAGACTACACTCTGATAACTGTGAAGGAAACAACTGCATTAAGCTGGGGGTCTGCTGCAGAAGCCATGGGGTATGTTTTAGATGCCCTGAGGTGCATTCCATAGTTTTTTAAACAACCATTGCTATACAGTGATTGACTAAACAGAATTCAGTCTTACTCTCCTGCTCTGTTTGTTCCTGCATCCCTTCAGCACATCCTAACTGACCAAGGCTACAGTATAATAACTGCAGTGGAAATAACTGTATTAAGCTGGGGGTCTGTGCTATTAAGCCATGGGGTTTCTAGATGATCTGAGATGCATTTTATAGTTGTTTAAACAACCTTTTCTTGCAATGATGGCCCAAATAAAAAACACGATAAAGGAAAGAAACTCAGTCATATTCTTCAACTTTGCTTTTTCTTGCATCCTTTCAAGATACTGTACCTTTCCAAAACTACCCTGTAATAAATATATTAAGTTGGGATCTGGGGGATGCTAGGAACCTAGAAGTTATGGAGTTATAGATGCTCTCAGGTGCATTTTACATTTTTTTCCCGCAATGTTTTCATCCAAAGATGACATGACTAAAAATTATACATATGGAAAACAAATTCAATCCTACTTTTTATTTTAAGAAAGAAAAAATAAATAACCAAGCGTTAAAGCACAAAGCTAACCAAACACCAGTTCACAATAAACTAAGATGACAAATACTTGTGAGGATACATATATCTAGGTATAGTATTTACCCTCACCTTATAATGTGTAACCATTTTCTTGTGTATCCCCATCTACTATTAAATTAGGATTAAAATTATGACACAAATGTCTAAAGTAATATTTTAGGTTGCTGTTGCATAGTAATAATCAAATGCCTCCTTTCCTTCAACCCCTGAAAAGACAGCTACCCCTGTTTACCCTTCTGATATCAGTCTGGGACAAAATTGAAAAAAAAAACAAAACAAATAGAATATAACATATCTGATGTCAGACATACATAAACAGCACTTTTATTTAGTCTCCCCCAAAAGATGGCCACTTGTATATGCATCAGAGTTTTGTGGCGAAAATGAAAATAAATAAATAAATAAATACATACATACATACATACATACATACATAAATAATGATTACAATCATGTTTCCATCTTTCTACGTTTAGAGATGGTATACTGCTGTTGTACAAGCTATACTTACACTGTGTTTACTCCTCTGAAGTTTGCAAGGAAAGTTAAAGAAATAATGACCACACTGTTCCCAGGCCAGCACAAGATTTATTTATTTTATTTTTATTTTACATTTGTTGACTGGGCTAGTCCAACTGGATACATGTCCATTTTCAGTAGAGGCCTGGGGAGATACGCTCCATTAAGCTAATAAAATGCAAAAGAGTAATAATGATTAACACCAAAGTACGCAACAACAATAGACTCGAAAACAATTTACATGGGTATCTGATTAATGATACGTTAGCATTATCTCAAGAGAGAAAGAGATAAGAACAAGTAATTATAAGGTAGAAACATATTCACACAGTAGAGAGCTTGATATTCATCACATAGAAGGATATAGTGACCTCTGAGGTTTGAGAGGAATGTTAAAGAAATAATGACATCATTATCAGCATCCCACACAAGTACGGTGACCTTCTGCGTACATCCATGAGGAGGGCTTACATAAGAGAAGGTGGGGTTTAGGGAAGGGGTTAAGTACTAAATGTCAAAATACACTTATCCAGCCTTGTTAAATGGGTGCAACAAACACCTGCAAGTTCTGAGGGTCTGGGTATTCTATGATGCATTTATGCTTTATTTTCTGAGAGATGATTGTGAAACTGAGTAAGTGACAACCGAGTCATTTTTTTCATTCAGACAGCTCCCTACCAAACAGTTAATGTTATTTCTGTGTACCATTCAAGCAACTGATTGTGAAAAGAGGATAGTCATGTAATGTGTGTGTGCTTCACCACTGTTCAAACAGTTGCCACACATTAAAATATTGCACATTGCTTCACATAATCACATCAGTCCTGCAAATGCGAAAAAGAAGCAAACAACAGCAGGCAGCCATTCAGTTTCTTCCACAGAAGACAGCCCAAGTAATTGTACCTACTCTGTCTGTGTATATCAGGTGTACATTTAAGTAGTCCATTTTACTTCTCACAAAGGCACACTAATCCTTCAAAGCCAGATAGTGACTGTTTTAAACTGCGCTAGGACAAGGTTACTTTCATCCAGCCCCATTCAGCATTTACAGCCATGATATCTGATTGCTATGTAATATTGTTTCATCAACAGTCCACATAATAAGTATCTAGTGCATGTTGCTCCACAAAAATCAGAAAGCCAAAAAGTATTGCCAAGATATCTGGTTAATCGCTGCCAACAACAGAGTAAATATAGTAATGGCACTTAACCTCAGCACTTCATTCTTCTCATCTCAATTGTCCATACAAATTACAGAGCCAGACGTATCGCCCAAAATATCTGGCAGATCACTGTCAGCATTACTGTAAAAACAGTAATAACCCTTGTTGAAGGTTGTGTGTCAGGGCTGGCAACTCGGCACGTAAAAATCAACTGCCAATCATTAGCGGACCGGAGTTCCGCTGTGGCGACCCTTAACCGGGAAAAGCCGAAAGACGCAACAACAACAATGCCATTTCCCTCATCCAGACTACCCAGACAAATCCTACCTAGGATATGTTAACTGGCCAGCTTCCAAAGCTTCTGGACACCTTTCATGCACACAACCTGTCAAGCATCTTGAGATGAGCTGACTAAAACACAACTTAGGTGCAAAGCCCTTCAGAGCTTTACTGCTGCAGAAGAGTATGATCCTCTGAGGCTTTTGAGGATCGACGGTCGGCTTATGCTGTTCCATTGCTAGGCAGATAATTTCCCTTTGTGGAAAAAAATTCTGTTTTCTTAATTTTATTGATGTTTTATTTTGTTTTCTCTTCAAGTAAGTTATTTTAAAGCTAGGCAAGTTGTGTTTTAATACACTGTCACAAGAGTGTAATGTACTTTTAAGCAGAGCATTCTCTTTTTTCTGTTGGGAGAAACTGTGTATTCTTTTTTTTCTTTTTACTATGTGACTGACATACTGTTTTAAAGTATTTTTTTACTATATTTTTTTCTGTCAAAAAAGTAACCAAAAAGAACTCTCAAACTTTGCAACCCAAATCAAATATTTAAAAATAAAGCCACCAAATGAATATCACAACCTTAACGTTTACTTGACAAGTGTTTTCAGTCTTGGGCGGGAGGTTCCACCCTCCTTGGAAAAACAGAAACATCCTTATTAAAGGCTAGGTGATTAGATATCTAGGTTGGTATCTGACCATGTGTACTTTGCATTTGAATTAGATATTCTTTGAAGGATGTTTTTGGAGAAGCTTACCTGCCCACTATGGCTGAGGCAATCAAACAGGTGGTGGTTAGATTAGAAATACACTTTTTTCAGGCTATTTTAACTGCTGTTAAAATCGACAGATAGCCTGAGAACAGTAAAAAAAAAAAAAAAAAAAAAAAAAAATTATACAACAATAGTGTATGAGGTGCCATGAAGGATATAAGAAGCATTTTGAAGAAAAATTGGAAAAGTATTATAGACTCTTTAAGATGCAAAAAAAATATTTGGGTGAAAAACCCTTGTTCATCTATAAGAATAAAAGTAATCTGAAGAAATATGGAGAGAGGGCCATAATGGTTCTTCTAATTTATCTATAGTGAATAAGGAAATGACAAAACATGGGTGTTGTTCATTTATTTATTATTTTTATTTTATTTTACATTTGTTGACCGGGACAGTCTGACTGGATACATGTCCATTTTCAGCAAAGGCCCGGGTAGAAAAGCTCCAAAGTAGAACATACAGTAAAAATCACAAAATGATTACAAGTTACACACAGTTTACAGGCTCCAGTTGAGCAAGCAGGTAATATAATCCTACATTTTTAAAACAGTGTTGACAAACTGACTAGGCAATGCAACATTATTACAGACTATAGAGGAGTGTCTATTTAGGTTTTGAACAAGGACATAGACAGTGAGTTTTAACGTATAGCTTGAGACTTTTTTGAACTGAGTAAGAGAGGGTTCAAGAGTAAGATGAGCAGGAAGAGTGTTCCAAGTTTTGCCAACAGAGTTAGCAAACAGAAAGTCCCCAGCAGAGTTGTTGATTTTGGATGTTTGAACCAGTAGTTTATTAGAAGAGCGAAGTGACCTCAGGTTGCTATAAGGGTTGATGATATTTTTAAGTGCAGGTGTATTATCAGAGTGGTTGAGAACATTACGGGCAATTATAAGCTGGTTGTACTGAAGTAGGCTAGGCCATTCTAGCCACCCCAAAAAATTTAGGTTGTGGCAGTGGTGGGGTCCTATAGGCCATGCCTGTTGCAAATCTAGCAATATGGATATAACAGCTGGAGAGTTTGCTAAGAGTGGATTTGTTCAAATTAGTGAGTGGAGGGGAGGCATAGAGAAGAGTGGAGAGTAGATGGGAATGAGTAATAGCAGTCCTAGCAAATGGAGTAAGGAAAGGCTTGATCTTATAGAGGGAGCCAAGTTTTTTGTTAATGGTTTGATACTTTGATTAACATGGATATCAAATTTGAGGGTGTTGCCTATTGTGACACCTAAGAGTTTGGTTTGCACATCTGGGGAGATAATGGTACCATTATTAGATGTTATGGTAAAGAGTTGTGAGGAAGACTTACAAGTGGGGGAGAAAAGAAGCAACTTTGTTTTGTCAGGGTTGAATATCAGCTGGTGGCTAGAGAGCCAGTTTTCAACTATACTGTAAGTATTCTGGGTTAATGTCATTAGATCTGTTGGGGAGGTGGCTGAACAAATCAAGGTGGAGTTATCCACATATTGGATACAGGTAGCATTTGATATGACAGTGGGAAGGTCATTAATAAAGAGAGAGAAAAGAAGGGGTCCTAGTATGGAGCCCTGGGGGACACCTAGGGTAACGGGTAGACAAGTTGATAGTTTGTCCTGCCATAGAACAGCTTGTTGTCTACCACACAGGTAAGACTGGAACCACTGAAGTACATGACTAGTGAGAATGCCTTAAGGGTATTCATGAGTAATTGCTGGTTCACCATATCTCAGGCCTTGAAGAGATCTCAAAAGAGGGCCGAGGAAAGCTTGCTATTATTTTGGTTATGGTTTATGGTGCTAGAGAAGGATAGGAGGGCTGAGGTGGTACTGTGGTGTGGTCTAAAACCATGCTGAGAGTTAGCCAATAGCTTATTCTGGGTAAGATAATGCATGAGTTGTTTATGGACACACTTCTCTCATAGTGCAGATATGTTTGAGAAGGTTTTAGTTTCATGCTACCCCATATTCCATAATGACAGTCCTGTAATGATAAACAATTTAATACAAAAGGGTGGTGTATTCGGCCCATTGCTTAATTTGCCCAGCATTTTATGTGGGCAAGATTGACAATGCCTTAAGAAAAAAAAGATTTATCAGCATATTTATGCTATTTCTTGGGACAATGTGACAAATGCATTTTATTTGATAAATTGTGTTGATTTTAAGAAACTTGCATTTTTTTATTTGGAAAAGGACACCTATTTTTAAAGGGGAGGCAACTGGGCAGCACACACTGAATCTCAGAAACTGTATTGGCAATTATATTTGGATGCAACAAATGAACCTGGCTTAAGTGAGACGACATCTATTTATAGTTTACTGGTTCTTAAAAATATGAAATTATATGGATTTTTAGAAGTGGTTAGTTTGTTAATATATATTTTATTTTTAAACTGATTGATATTTTCACGTGTGAATGCCATTGTCCACTAGATGATACATCATTACTTATTTGTTTGTTTGGAAGGGTTTTCTAGTTGAAGAATTTCTGTGTAGTTATATGAATGAAAGTGCTTAACAAATAAACATCCCAGTAATAATATTTCTTTGGTGGCTCCATTTTTCAGTGTCAAAAATTAGTTTTATGGACTGGTAGTGTTTACTGGCAAATTGCTGCTTGTCCTCTCCAGGAAGGAGGCACCATGCTCAGCTTTAACACGGATGTGGCTACCAGTTCCATGGTTGGTCCTTCTTCCAGCCAAAAAATGAAAAAGTTAAGCAAACAGCCTTTGCCAAAACATTAGGCTACCAATCTGCCTCAGCTACAGGTGGGCAAGTCTGCTGTGGCCATTTGATGTATCTCAGACCACTCATCTTTTACCCAGATTCCCCTCATGTAGCAAATACATATCCGCATCCTCTGTGGATGTTAGGGTCCCCTCAGTGGGCAAGGGAGAACCACTCTTGTTGGTCCAGAGAGAGGAAACAGGGAAGGTTTTCCCTAATGTCAGAATGCTGTGGCCATCCCTGTGGAAGCAGCAGCTGCTATTAGTAACACAGTTGGCCCCATTTTCGTGTCAAAAAGAAAAAGAATACCAAGCATGAATCTACTCCTCTTCAAGTTTCTTTGGATAGGAGAAGTTTAATGCGTCTGGCTCAGGATATATTTCAGGCTATTGATCTTTCTTGTAAAGTAGTTTGTGATAAAAGAAGAAGGGATTCCTCAAGATTCAAGATTCTGAATCTGAACAGAAAGATGCAGGGACAGATACATTTTTTTCCTCATATTTCTAATTCAGACTCAGAGCAGAGCTCATTGACTGATTATCCCTGGGGAGGTTTCTCTTTCTCTGTGACAGTTGCTAGAATGTGCTAGTGTTTTCAGTGGGAGAAATCAGAGGTTTCTCAGCCCCTTAGAAATTATTATGAGTTGTTACAAAAGGTTTTTCTGGAACCCATGCCCATTCCTCCTGTTCTGTCTGTTTTAGAGGATGTGGGTCACTGCCTGCAATTTTCCTGATATTTCAGCAGCTACCCCCTAAAAAGGCAGATAGGATGTATAAAGCTTCTCATTTTTTTTAAATTGTATACACTATTACCAAACCTGACCTGGGAGCTATAGCATTAGTTGACCCACTGCTGCTAAGCGCTTAGTTAATTCCAATCCTACTCTTTCTGATAAGGATGGGAAAATTATTGATAGGTATGGGAAAAGGCATATACCTCTGCAACTTTGATTTTTAAAATTTTGAATTATCAGGCTCATATGTTAAAGCTTAGTGTGACAAATTGTGAAAGTATGAGGAATGTTTTATCTGCACCTTCTATTGAGGAAAATTGTGCTTTAAATAAACTTTTTTCTGTTGCCTAGGTAATTACTCGATGTTTGCAGTGTGTGTGTGACTCTGTTGATACTCCTTCCAGGACTCCACAATCTCAGAACCTCCTGTAAAATTCACATATTAAATTCTTCCTTGGACACAGATTTGGTGTTTGGCCCCTCTGTTATAAAAGTGATCAAAAAGTGTGATGAAAGGGCAACCTGATCCAGGGAATATCGAGCATTTTTCAACTCTCCTTTTCCAAATTGTCAAAGGGATTTTCTGTCTCCTTGTCCAGTTTTGTCAAAAAAGTCTAAATGAAATTCAGATTAAACAGGCATTTAAGAAGAAATGCCAAGGGGGCTTCCAAAAAGAAATCCCAAACTTCCCAAAAAACAAGGACAGTCCAACAAGCATGAATGATTATTCACGAGACTGTGTGACCCCCCTGGCTCCTTTTTTCTTCCAGAAAGTCTGAATTTCCATTTTTCACTTTGGTAACAGACTGTTTCAGACAAATGGGTTCTGAAAAATCATTCATTAAGGTTACATATGGCAGTGGGTGGAAATTCCTCCTTTCTAGCGAGACATTCCTCGTCCTGCAGATCCGACTGTCTTATTTCCACCTGTTCTTCATCACATGCTGTCTGAAGGAGAGCTAGAACCAGTTCCATCTTCCCAGGAAGGGAAGGGTTTTTATTCAAGGCTTTTTTTTGTGTGTGCCAAAGAAAGAAAATGCTTGGACACAAGTGCTTAATCTTTATTTTCTAATCCTGTCTGTGATAGTGCCCAAATTCAGAATGATATCACTTCACAACCTGCAACCTCTTCTTCCTCTTTCAGGTCTCCTGGTTGCACTAGACTTAAAAATGTTTTTCATCACATCCTGGTTCATCCAGACTTCATACATTTCTTAAGGATTTTGTATGCCTGGGTCACATTATCAGTTCTTGGCCTTAACCTTTTGAATATCCACTGCACCTCATTTCAGGCTACAAGGTGCCTACATTTTTCCATATTTAGATGACTTTCTTATCTTTGCAGTGTCCTTTTCAAAGTGTCATGAATCTCTCTCTCTCTTGGGTGAGAGATCTCTTACACATGCTGAGATTCCATGAGAGTCTTTCTTGACTCCCTCACACAGGATTGTGTTCTTGGGTTGTCAGCTAGGCACCTCAGTTCAAAGGTGTCCACAGGAAAAAATAAATTATTTAGTTCAATTTCTCAGGTTTTCCACTCAGGCAACAGTCACTGTGAAGGAATACCTCAGGAATTTGGGTCTCATGGCATCTATGATTCTCAGGATACCCTTGGCAAGACTCCACATGAGAGATATGCAGAGGTATCATAAATCTCTTTGGCCCTAGCATCAATACCTTTTATTTTTTCAAATTTCAGTACTGCGGTTGTCAGTAAAGAAATATTTTAGTGAAGACAACTGATATCCTTGAATCCAGGCTTTCCCTTCTCCTTCCCTGCTGCAAAGCAGTCAGGGCTGGCACCACAGAGGCGTCAGACTTTGCTTGGGGATCAGTATCAGGAGGTATAAAGAGCAGGGGGTATGGGAAACCAAGGACACAAGGACAGACAGATGCATATAAAAATCAATGAAATGCCTGCTCAAATCAAGGAACTCAACATTCTGAACCATCTTTGGTCCACCAGACCACTGCAAGTTATATGCTACATCCACATGCAAGGGGGAACCAGGACATACCCCCTCTTCAGACTTGCCATATTAACTTGGGACAAAATTTCACAACGCAATCTCACTCTACAGGCATCCTATATTTTGTCAGAGCAAAACTGTGTGGCAAACAAGCTGAGCAGTACAAAGGCAGACCCTCATGAATGGGAAATAGATCAGAGGGGCTTCCAAGATTTGTTACTTCTTGTGAGGAGTTACTCAAGTAGTCCTTTTCTGCCTCATTTTTGAACAATCAACTGGAAAGATTCTGTTCCAAGACTCCATGCAAGAAGGCCTGGAAGACAGATGCCTTTTATTTTCTTTGAAGAGGAATATTTCTGTATGCTTTTCTACCCTTTCTGCTAATATCAATGGTACTTCTGATGGTTCAGCAGGAATTCCACAAGATCACTGTGTTGATTGCCTTCTGGCCCAGGCGACCTTGATTCTCGCATCTTTTGGAAATGGCCAGGTGTAATTAACCCAAGCTTCCTCAGAGACTGGACCCACTCACACAAGAGCAGAGGTGTTTGATACAAATGGTTTTCTAGTTGGTGCCAACAACATAACCAGCACTCATTCAGGGCTAGTTGTTCTCTGGTTTCCCGATATTTGTGTGAGTCACTATCCCATGGCCTTTCTTATTTCTCTAGCAAGGCTTTGCATAAAAGGCCTCCAAGAAAACCAATTGCTCCTCCTTAGGAAATTAATTTTGTGTTAGAGAAGCTAACAATTGCTCTATTTGAACCAGCTAATGTGGCTGACTTGAGGATCTTGACATGGAAAACAGTTCTACTGATTGGTCTGCCCTCTCCAAGAAGGGTGTCTGAGTTGAAGCTCTTATGGTGAGTCATCCCTATCTCATTTTCCAGGGTGTCTTTGAGACTTAATCCTTCTTTTATACCTAAAGTGATATCAAAGTTTACTTTAAGCCAAGTTTACTTTGAGTCAAACTATCTTTCTCCCTGTTTTCTTTCCTGATCCTAAAAATGAGCGAGAAAGGATATGCCATACCTTGTATGTCCACAGACAACTCAGGTAGTATCTTGACAGAGCAAAATCTTTCAGATCTTTAGGTCAATTGTTTATTTCTTGTTAAAGTAAGAATAAGGGACAACCTGTGTCAAAACAGTTTGTTTTCATATGGTTGTCTATGGCTATTACCTTTTGTTATACTCACCTTAGCAAATCTATTCCAGGCAGGGTCATGGCTCACTCTCCCAGGGCCTTGGCGTCATCTATGGCTTTTTGAAAAAATGTTGAATTCTAGAATTATTCTAGAAGCTGCTACTTAGTCCTCTGTTCATACTTTTACAAAGCGCAATAAGCTTGATCCTTCTCTAGGTCCAGATCAAGCTTTGCTAAGACCATTCTCTATGGGCTCCTGGACTCTTCTTTTTCCATGTCCCAAATGTAGCTAGCTAAGGTAATCTACCTATAACGCTAAGGCTACTACAGCAGTGACCAATATGATGAACACAGTGCAGTTGTGTAAGTTGAACTTAACGTAACAGTAGATGTTTGAATGATCACTGCTGTAGTAGCTGCTCCCTCCTTCCCCTCCCCCTTGTTTTCTTGTGTGTCTTTTTTTATGCCAAACTGTGGACATTTATTTTTTGTTATTCCTAGCATTGTCATTTCAGGACTCATCTTCTCTCTTTCTGCTGGCAGGAAAGCTCTTAAGGGCTTCACACCTAAACTTGTGTTTTTGTTCTGTTCAAAATGCTTGACAGCATGTGGAAGGTATCCTGAAATGCTGGAAGATGATTGACTGTTATATCCTTGGCAATACTGCTAAGGCTACTCTGGCAGTGATTATTCGAACATCTACTGTTACGATAAGTTCAACATACACAACTGTATGCTTTTCTTTTAGCTTTCAAAATAAAAGTTCTGCCATTCAGATAAATAAGCAATGCATTTTGCTAAAACAATCTGAGGGTTCTGTTTCAGGAGGAATAAAGTGCAGAGCTATGCCTAATCATCTTTCCCTGATTTAGACTTATGGCTTTGTCCTCATTTTTCACTATACTGCCCCAAATATCTGGTCGATCACTGCCAGCATCTTTAAAAAAACACTTATCTTACCAGGAATGGAAACTTCTGCTTCTGTCTTCCTACTGAGCTCATACTAAACACCATTCACATTACATATGAATGTTAGAGAACTTCTATTACTTCTTACTTCCATGGCAGTAACCTCACAAATTTCAAGTTTGAGAACTAATCCAGACCATCTTTTTTTTGGAGAAGGTTCTCCTGCACCCTAGTGGCAGGAGTGTGCAGTTAGAACTTGTCTGATTGAAGATTGCTGGAACGGGGCTCAGTTTTTAGCTTTTTATTGGTTGATTGGTTAATTTGTTTAAATCAGTTTGCTCATTTGCTACTGTTATATAAAAAAATATACACTTTATGCATTGCCACTTAGCTAGGGTCAAACTATTCCAAGCGCCATAAAGTCTGCTCTTTAAGTTTTCCCTTAAAACTAGCCAGTTTTTTAGTTTTAGCACTCAAATCTGTTTCTTTGAGCTCAGCACTTGTTCAGAACTCATTGTAAGCACTAAATAAGCTACAAATGACTACAGCACTCAACTTTCCTCACTTGTCTAGAGGAAAACAGTTTTTAGTACTTAATAAATAAGCACCTAGCCAGGCATGTCTTAGGGTCAGCTCCCAGTGTTTTCTCCTGTCTACCTGATGAATCTGGGCATCTTGGGGCAATGCAGTAATTGCCTCATGTACACAGACAACCATCTCCTCCTACCACCCAACACTAAAACCAGTGAGAGATGCACTTATATAGCCAAACTGGAAGCAAAGCTCTCTTCACCCAAGACTGGACTAGACAGTCAAGAGGAGAAGGTAAACACTTGCACCACACCACACTCATCACATAGTCCCTCAAAACCTACACCACCAAAACAGACACATAGAAACACAAAACACACACCTACATTCGCGGATGCTCTCAATAAAAATCTGCTCAAGCAACAGAGACCTCCAAAGCAGAAACGCAAGCAACCTCCACCCCAACACAACCCAAATGACACATAGCCCACAAACTCAGTGTGCCACTCAACCACAGCCCATTAGGCATAACAACGTACCCAACACTCTAGTCATAGGTGACTCTATAGTCAGGCACACTGATGTTCCACTCACCAGGCTAAACAAGGAGATAGTTACTGTCAGCTGCCTGTCAGGTGTCAGGATCCGCCACATAACGCTCGCACTCAGGTCACTCCACAACAAGTACAAATATGACTCTGTCATTGTCCATGTTGGTGTGAATGATCTGAGATGTACCTCCCTGGACTACATGAAAAAAGACATGGAGGAGCTTTCCAATCTTGTAGCCTAGGCAGGTATGACCTTAGCCCTGAGTTGTATCCTGCCATCACCCAGAATGATACCACAGTACAAGGACAAAATGATTGACTTCAACAATTGACTAAGCTTCTGGTGTCATTCTAAGGGGATCCAGTATCTGTTTACCTGGGATGACATGATCAATAGACCACGATGCTTTGCCAGAGATGGCCTGCACCTGTCGCCCTTGGGATTCTGGATACTGGCTAAGGCTCTTGCCACCCCTATAGTGCCTTTTTTATTTTCAAATGACAAATTCACCACCATAACAGGTACAAGCAAGCAAAATCTGAGGGTAATGCTACTCAGTGCTAGAAGTCTAAACCTCAAAATGCATTCACTCGAGGCACTCTTAAAATGGAGAACATCGACATCTGTGCAGTGACAGAGACCTGGTTCAAGGTTCCAGAGAGCACCCCTGCATTACCAGGCTATAATTCATACCACACCTTTCGGCCACCTAACCTGGGCCGAAACACTAAAGGTGGAGGCGTGTCCATATTCATTAAGGATATCCACACCTCTAGGCTAGTTCCTCAGCATAATGCAGCCAAGATTATCCAAGTGCAACTAACTCTGGGCAAGACCACAATCCAAATTGTAACTTGCTACAGATCCCCCACCATGCCCCAGGATTCCCACTCCTCATTTCTTGATACATTGGAAAATATTAGGGTACAAACCAACACCCTCATAATGGGCAATATCAACTACCCCACCATTAACTGGGAAAATTACTCATGTAACAACTCTTTTGCTCAACATTTTTTGGCATTCATAAATTCCAATGCCTTAGATCAATTTATCCACACCCCCACTAGGGGCAGCAATATCCTAGACCTGGTTATTACAAACATGGGCGATCAGTATTCCACACCAGAGGTCAATTCCTCGTTAGTCAGATCTGACTACAAGCTAATCACCCTAGACATCCACATCTCGCCCCCACCCCCCATTAGGGAAACCACCGTAAAAAAATTCTCCAAAGCCAACTTCACGCTTCTTAAGACAGAAGTGGCAAACTTCATGACACACATGCAGACGGACAATAGAGGTATGACTGCTGAATCATACACAAATGCACTTTATAAGCACTTACACGAGTGCATGGATCATGCTATCCCTAACAGAACCAAGATGCTATCCTCCAAAAAAAGGAAGCCAATCTGGAGGTCCCCTACCATAAACAAACTCTACAACAGAAGAAAGAAACTGTTGCAAAAAAGAGTAAAATCCCATAATTGGAGGAAGTCCCTGGTAAGCCTCAGTAAGAAGTTGAGATCCCTAATAAAATCCTCCAAAGCTAGTTATGAAAACAAAATCGCCACTGATTCTAAAGACAACCACAAAGCATTCTATAACTATGTCAAGAATCTCAATGGCAACACTCAGATCTGCTCTGAGTTACAGCACAATGACACTAAATATAGAGAACCAACTGATATTGCCAACATCCTGGCAGATAGGTTCAGTGCTAACTTTACCCCTCTTTCACTCCCTAAAGGGTCCATCTTTATATCGTAAGAATGCAAAGTTCATGTAATCATGGCTGCATAGGTAAAAAACACACTCTCCAAAGCCAAGAACACAGCATCCATGGGATCTGACAACATCCCAGGCTGCGTTCTACATGAACTACAGAATGAACTGGCACCCCACCTAAGCACCATGCTCAATCATAGCCTCATCTTAGGCTTTGTGCCCACTGAATGGTGCACAGCGACGGTTATCCCACTTCACAAAGTGGACCCCGGGAACTAGGGCCACATTAGCCTAATGAGCCTGGTCTGCAAGGCCATGGAACGTATCATCATGGAACTTATAAACAAAGACATTGGTAATCTCCAAACTCTAGACCCCACCCAGTTCGGGTTTGTAAAAGGCAGATCATGTCTCCTAAACTTGATAGACTTCTTTAAAGCAGTCACTAAAGCCATAGACGAGGGTAAGGTGGTTCACACAGCCTATCTAGATCTCGCCAAGGCTTTTGACACCATCCCCTACTCCGGAATTATAGATAAACTCACTAAACTAGGTATAGTAACCACAATAAACAGAACATGCTGGAGGGATAGATTCCTGTCCCAGAGACTTCCCATACTCTGGAACAGACTACCTCTCCATGTCAAACAGAGCTCCTCATTAGCACTCTTCAAGAAAAATCTTGATGACTGGATGGGTAATAGGAAATTCACCCCGGGGATCACTTCTGTGGTTCTGCTTGACAGGGGCACAGGAAAATAATTTTCTTGGGTGGCAAAAGCCAGGGTACCTTTTTGGCTAGGCTTATATAGGCCCTAGGGCCAATAGCCTAGTACCTACCTATGTACCTATGAACCTATAAATCCCTATGTCACAAGATGGGTTGCAAACTGACTCACTGACAGAACCCACACTGTGAAAGTAGCAGACTCCAAATCCGACTTCAGACCGTGACAAGTGGAGTAGCACAGGGTTCATTCCTGGGTCCTCTTCTGTTTGGTATCTACTTTTCTGAAGTACAGGCTAACACAGAAGGTCTTTGGCTAACAAAGTTCACAGATGACTGCAAATTAGGAGCCATAATCGAAACTCCTAACGATGTGGACATCCTACAAAAGGGCCTCACTGAGACAGATGCCTGATGTCAAAGCCATGGCCTCAAGCTCAATGCCAAAAAGTGCATTGTCGTCCCCTTTGGTAAAAACTCTGTACCCATGAGCTACCACATAGATGGTAGTCTACTTAACACCGAAAGTGTGATAAGAGACCTTGGGACACAGGTGGACAGTAGTCTCTTCTTTGATAATCACATTGCCACAGTAGTCAGGAAATCCTTCTACGTGGCACACCTCATCACAAAAGGTTTCTCATCCAGGAAAAAAGAGGTCATTGTTTCCCTCTATTCATCACTCATTAGACCCATTATAGAGTACAACACTCCTTTTGGTATGTACCTCAATAGACATCTATAGACATCTACAACAACTGGAAAGGCCGCAGAAATACCTCACAAAGAGGATTACTGGCCGCAAACAGATGCCCTACGCAGACCGTCTCAAAAACTCCAGCTTTACTCCGTCGCATATTGCCTACTCAGAGGCGATCTCTTCCTAACATGCAAATCTATGTCAAACCCAGAGCTGTTGTACATGCACCACTTAAAGAAATCCCAATCCCTCAAGCTATACGCCCTAGGGACATAAACTTTGTCACCACAATAAACAGAACTTGCTGGAGGGATAAATTCCTGTTGCAGAGTCTTCCCATACTCTGGAACAAACTACCTATCCATATCAAACAAAGCTCCTCATTAGCACTCAAGAAAAATCTTGATGATTGGATGGGAAATAGGAAATTCACCATGGTGAGCACCTCTGGGGCTCTGCTCGACAGGGGCACAGGAAAATGATTTTCTTAGGTGGCAAAAGCCAGGGTACCTTTTTGGCTAGGCTTATATAGGCCCTAGGGCCTAGTACGTACCTATAAATCTATGAACCTAAGTGTTGTCCAACTTCAATGGTCAAGATAATTGCAGTGCTCCCCCCTCGGTGCCCAACGCACCAGACACCGTTTTTCCCCAGAGGAAAGCTTTGTAACATTTATACATCATCTACTTTTAGAGCTAATAAACACTGTATTTCATTACTTAAGAATAAATAAATAAATGTGAAAAAGCTCCCCAGAAAAGTGGCACCCTAACCGTCTCCTCATTTGGCCTATGTATAAGGCAGCCCTATTTGCAAGTGGTAGTATTGTGCATGAAAGTCTATTCCCATTTGAGTCCTGGTTGTGTAGTCATTTATATATTCAAGGGAATGGCTGCATGCAGTAAAAATTGAGGAGATAAATTCCAGGATCTAAAACTTGTTATAAAGATGGTTAAGAAACAACTAAACCATCTTGCTAAGCCATAACTTATAGAACAAGCTGTAGCAACTGCTCTAAACTTAAACTAGTAGTACTTTAATGCAGATAGTGATATTTCACTAAACTCTAGTTGTGCCCCTGGTCAAAATTCAAAAGTGAATATCTTCCCCTAATCTGACTAAAGTATAACTACTAAACATTAACAAAATAAACTTTTACATATAAAACAGTCTACATTACTATCTCTTACCTTGTCAGAGGTTGAGAGCACCACTCTGCTTGCCAAAAAAATCCTATTTACCACCCCCCACCTCTACTTTTATACTAACCTAAGCTCTACTCCACCCCAGCTAGCTAATAACTAACCAGTCACCATCCTCCTTAAATGCCAAATACCTCTCTAACTCTACTATCAAGGCTGCATTATCTTTAGCTTCCTATCTAATTGTTCATCCCACATTGCAAGTGTAATTCCATCATTAAATCTATCTGTAATAACCACAATTAGTTAACACTCTAAAACCACCAGATTGATATCCCTCTGCCTAATACTGTACACAAGACACTACCAATGCTTTACTAATTGCTAATGCTTCTAGCTAGTCTTACTCAAGGTACTTTTCCTAGCCCCACCTTCACTATTACCAAAATCTCACAATTATAAACATCATCTCACCATCTAAGTTCTTAGAAGACTTCAACACAAAAAACTCCTACAAATACCACAAGAATAGTAGCTAGTCACTTCCTGGATACTCCTTATTTCTATTACAGACCTAAACTACTCAGTTTTCTCCACACAAAATGATAAATCATAGCCCTCATAAAATCATTCACAAGCAGGTATATACAATTTCTACACAATATCAAAACAATCTTTCATCTTAATCTCAGACCTGATAACCTCCACTCGAATAAATATAACAGTAAAAAATCATACCACCCAAACCGTACAACCACCGCTTCTCACTAACAAGCTAACTTTCTTTACCATAAATGCCTGAAGCATAAGAAACAAAGTTACTGAGCTACATGCATGGATTGCTGCCACAAACCCAATAATCTGGCCATAACTGAAATGCGGCTAAAGCCTAATACTGAAATCTTACCATCTGGTTATAATATAATATGTCATGGCTGCAATACAAGAAGAGGTGGTGGTGTCACATTAATGTTCCCAAACCACTGCAGTCTAACTGAATATAATGCTCCTATACTGCAATTCAACAAAACTAAAACTTGTTATACTCCTAAAACTAAATAAACAAAAGCAAATATGTATAACCATGTTGTATATTCCCCAGGTGACAATGTCAATTTGTCAGAAGAAATCCTACACTGGACATCAAGTAATATCCCTTATGAAGTAGCAATACTAGTAGATGTATATGTAAACTGGCTTAAACTTACATCTACTACCCCAAAATCTAGTATCAACTTATTTGGCTTTAAACAACTCGTACAGGATCCAACCTATTTCACTAAAAATTCAAGTTCTTCACTGGACTAGATTCTCATATCTGATCCCAATATATTTTGTGAATCAGGTACCTTACCTAAGTCTCTCTCAGTGACCACTCCCCAGCGTATACTAAACTATACACAAAAAATATCCCTAAACAACAAGCAGTAAAAAACATACATACCTAAGTAAATTGAACCCAGACACATTCATTGCATTGCTCTCATCATTTATCTGGAGCATTCTAAAATCCATGCTGTTAGATGAAGTGATGACATTTAATTCAATATTTCTCAATACTCTTAATAAAATAGTGCCCCCAAGGAACAAGAGAATAAAAGTTAAGGATGCACCTTGGTTAACTTAGCCTACTTGAAAATGGATGCAGAACAAAGACAAAGCTTGGAGAAACTAGCAAATGACAAAACCTGAGAACTAAGCCAAAGAAGCCGAAAAACCAGAAAATGTTGCTGTATACTTTATTCCAACATCTGATGTCCTAACGGATGAAAGCGCTTAACTGCAAGCTTATTGACAACTATTGTTCGTGTTAAGGAGTGGAGTCCTTTGGTAAATGACAAAAACTCTCAAAATTTTCAACAATCTAAAATACTATGCATCCAGCCCCAAAAAAAAAATAATAATAATCTCGGACAAAAAATGCACTATAATAATTTTCAGAATAGTTGTGAAACAGATTGCAACAAATTCTGATCAACAATTAACAAAATCTACAACCTGGGCAAAAACATAATCCCAAACCATTTCTAAATAGTACTGCAATGGATTTTGCAAGACAATTTAATAACTATTTTACAGGTAGCATAGCAACCATTACAAAGTGTTTCAACTCAACTCTGTTCAAATCAACTAAATATTCCCAGGCTACTTCTACATTCTACTTTCAGACAGTGTGTATAACCACTATCAAACATCTGCTGAACAAGCTAAAAGCATGCTCTACTTGTACAGATAAATTACCTAGCAAGTTTCTTAAAACAGTCTGCCACATTTCCATCCTCATAAACAGATCTATACAAGAATCTTATGTCCTCAAGCTCTGGAAAAAAGTCACACATCTTTCCCCTCCACAAAGGAGGCAAGTCAACTGATATCACAAAGCTCAGGCCATTATCAATACTATCCCCACTTTCAAAATTTCTGGAAACATGTGTCCATAAGCAGCGTTTACAATATCTTACAGAGAAATAACTTTTAACCTCTAGCCAACATGGTTTTCAACCATTCCGTAGTAATAATACAAACAGAGATCCTGACTAAGAAAGTTGGACTGGAAATAGCTACTACAGAATACAAAACAATAAATAATGATAATTACAAGAACACTTTAAAAATGTAAGTGCAGAAAATACTATCCCTACAGGAAATGTCTAACAAAGCTTTATATAAGACAATCAGATGTGATAAAAGCAGAAGCAAAGATATCCACTTAGAATATGGCAGCACTACAGAAATTAATAAATGTTCTGGCTAACCAGAACAACAACAAAAAGTTTATCTAGTGTCAGTCAGTGTAACCAATAGACCAGGCCTAACTAAAGCACACTAAGCAAACAACCAAAAAGATCTGCCATTCATCAACACTACAACAAAAGTAACCTAAATCATCAAAATAATCGCTCATATATAACCACAAAACTTAAATCGTATGGCATATACACATAATGTAAAAAAGTTACAAAATGCATGTAAACACACACTCACAACATTCTGCTATGAAATGAACTCCACACAATTTACTTTTCTGAAGTCCTGTCTATTGCTTCATTTATATGTTGTTTTGCAGTCTCGTGTAATGAGTTTAATGATGAATGGAAAAGACAGGAGTTAAGTTACATAAATGTACACTTTAAAATGTTTCAAGTATCACACCAACCACACCCTCTCCCCTATGTTTTCTATTTATCTCCTTCTTTTCTAAATACCTTTTTTCTAATTTAGATTGCTATTTACCAAACATTTCAGTAGCTGAAGTGAGGTTGATGCCTAAATTACCTACCAAATAGGGCTTTGCAGAGGTTAAGCATTTTTTTCTGATGATGTGGTTTATTTATTTTTTTATTCTTTAATTTTAGTTTTTGTTCAGTTTTTACTTTATTTTATTTATTTATTTATTTTACATTTGTTGACCGGGATAGTCCGACTGGATGCATGTCCATTTTCAGCGGAGGCCCGGGGAGAAAAGCTCCAAGGGTAAGCAGATACAGCATTACATAATACCAGCATTACATATTACAAACAAACTATTTACAGTGATTACATAAGTAAGCAAGTTAAACAAGTTCCACAGGTTAGAGTTAATCCTGAGCATAAATCAGGATTAAATTAAATTACACAGTAAGATGGTTAACATATTTTTACACATTCTAGAGAGAATTAGCCAGGCTTGATACATTGACATAGCCAGTTAAGTGCCAAATGTTGTTTGAGTCTAGTTTTAAATTGACCTCAGGTAGAAAGTAAGGCAATATCAGCTGGAAGAGAGTTCCAGGGTCTACTTACAGAGTTTGCAAAGAGAGAGTCACCGGCTGTGTTATTAATTTTGCTAGTCTGAATTATTAGTTTGTTAGAGGATCGAAGCTGTCTAGGATTGTTATAGGGGGGGTGATAATATTTTTAAGTGCAGGAGTATTGTCCGGATTATAGAGGATTTTATAGGCTATAATGGATTAGGCTGGGTAGTTCAAGCCACCCAAGCTGATTTAGATTGATGCAATGATGTGTCCTAAAAGGCAGCCCAGTGGCAAACCTGGCAATGTGGTTGTAGCAAAATTGAGAGTTTGTTAAGGACAGTCTTGTTTAAATTCGAGAGTAGAGGGGATGCATACAGAAGGGTTTAGGCTGGGTAGTTCAAGCCACCCAAGCTGATTTAGATTGATGCAATGATGTGTCCTAAAAGGCAGCCCAGTGGCAAACCTGGCAATGTGGTTGTAGCAAATTGAGAGTTTGTTAAGGACAGTCTTGTTTAAATTCGAGAGTAGAGGGGATGCATACAGAAGGGTTGAAAGAAGGTGAGACCGAGCTATGGCAATTTTAGCTGGTGGAGTTAGGAAGGCTTTTATTCTATAAGGTGACCCTAGTTTTTTATTGATGATTTTGACAGTTTGGTTAAGATGTAGGTCGAATTTTAGATTATTATCTATGATGACAACTAATAGTTTTGTAGAGGGGTCAGGGGAGATTATTGAGCCATCATTTGAATTTATGGTAAAGGTGAAAGTGGTAGACCTACGTGTTAGTGAAAATAACAGCATTTTAGTTTTTTGGGGGATTTAGGATCAGATGATGTTCAGAAAGCCAGTTTTCTATTGTATTAAAGGTGGTCTGGGTAGCTGACCATAACTCTATTGGAGATGTGGCCAAGCAAATCAAAGTAGAGTCATCAGCATATTGGATACAGCTGACTTTTGGGATGACAGTATAATGGTCGTTAATGAAGATGGAGAACAGCAAGGGCCCTAGTATAGAGCCTTGTGGTACTCCAAGGGTGTTAGGTAGAAGATCAGAGAGTTTGTTCTGCCAGAGTACAGTCTGCTGTCGACCATTCAGGTAGGTTTAAAACCATTGAAGGGGTCTAGTATCTAGACAGAATGTTTGCAGAGTGTGGATTAAAAGTTGGTGATCAACCATATCGAATGCCTTGGAAAGATCCAAGAAGAGGGCTGAGGATGTATAATTATTGTTGCGATTATGGTTTATGGTGTTGGTAAAGGCTAGGAGGGCTGAAGTAGTGCTGTGATGAGGACGGAAGTCATGCTAAGTGTCTGCCATAAGATGATTCTGGATTAGGTGGTGCATGAGTTGTCTATGAATACATTTTTCCATAATCTTTGCAAGTGGATAGAGTATAGCTATTGGCCTATAATTGGAGAATTCAGTAGAGCTGCCTCCTTTGTGAAGTGGGATTACATAGGATATTTTCCAGATGGTTGGAATTTTAGCTTCTACTATGGTTCGATTGATTAGTATTGAGATGGGGTAAGCAATAGCATCAGCTGATTTTTGTTGGTACTCAGCAGGGAGTTGATCAGCAGAAAGTGTAGTGGGTTTTAATTTTTTGATCAAGGTATGGATAAGTGAAGTGGTGACTGGTTGGAAGCTGAACGCGAGTAGGTTTCTAGGGGTGGTACTTTCAGGACCAGGGGATCTAGGAGGTAGTTGACTAGCTAGGGCTTGAATTGTCTCAGTAAAGAATTGGTTAAAACTGTCAGAAACACCTTCAGGGGTTTTATCAATAGTAGCAGCAGGGATTGGGGTTGAAGTTTGTCCAGGATGTAGTAGATTATTTAAACCTGCCCAGAACTTCTGAGGGTTATTTTGATTTACTGTCTGTAAATTGCAGTAGTATTGTTTTTTGTCTTGTAAAATGGATTTTTTAGTTTTGTTCCTGGATTGCCTGTATTTAATGTGATCTTGGGGGTCTTTAGAAGAATACCATAAAGCCCATGCTTTGTTTCTAAGGGTCATTTTGAATTTAGAAAGCCAAGGCACAGTTTTTGCCTTTGTTCTCTTTGAACAAACAGGTACATGCAAATCAAGGATCTCAAGGAATTTGTTGTTAAAGTATGCTACTGCTTCCTCTAAGGGAAGGTGTTTTAGAATAGACCAATTACATGAGTTTAGTTCTTGTTGGAATTTGGCAGGGACAAAGTTTTTGTTGTTTCTAACCTTTCTGAGTAAGGGTTGTTGGGAATTAACGGCTTTGTGTTTAATTACATATGTGAGAATGTGATCTCTTTGGCCACCAGGGAGGGTACCAGAGGTGTACAGTTGGGGGTGACTATTTATGAGTACCCAGTCAAGTATGCTTTCTTTTTGGTTGGGTTTACCTCTCCTGGTAGGGGTGGATATGATTTGTGTAAATGTATGCAGGTTAATATGAGTGGTTGGGGATTCTGAGGCACAGGTGCCCCAGTCTATGTTAAAGTCTCCAAGTAGTAGGGTTTCTTGGGGGTAGTTACATGATAGCCAGTGCATGATATCTTCAAGTGTAGCTATATTGTTACCTGGGGGAATGTACATACAGATGATATTAATGCATTTATTTTTATTAAGTTGCAATTTGGTAGCAATAATCTCTGAGTTATTAATCTGAGGTGATTATATTACATCTATGCTGACATTCAACTCAGAATTATAGAGTACAGCTACCCCACCCCCCTTCCTGGAAGCATGATCCAGCCTGTGTATGTTGTACCCAGGTGGTAACACTTCATTGTCTGTAGTGTTAGGTTTTAACCAGGTTTCAGATAAACAGAGAATCTCAGGGGAGTGGACATCCAGAAGTACATGCAATTCATGTACCTTGTTATTAATGCTTCTAATATTGAGATGACAAGCTAGGAGAGAGTTAGTTGGCCTATTAATTGTAGGTTTGTAGCTTAGATTGCAAGTAGAGGGGGTATGTGTATCTGAAGTGGGTGGGCCAGGGTTGGGGTGAATATCATGACCAAGTATTAGGTTAAGTCTATACTTGGTGATGAACTTCTGGAATTTGTTTATTAGTTTGTGGTAGTGTTTGGATCTAGAGCTAATGTGCTTGGGGTTGAGATGATAGATTGAACAAGATGTTGGATAGGACCTGGTACTGTACATATAGTTGAAGGTGGGAGGATTTACAGCTGGGGTGATAGTATGGCCTTTCCGGACCTGAAATCCCGTGAGAAACTGGTTTTCATACAAGGTAAGGAGGTATGGTGCAAACAAGAGGGGTAGTAAAGAGGAGTATATCATTATTTGTGATTCAGCTAGTGAGTTAAGGAACTGTTTTACCTGGTGATGCAACACCAGAAGATAGAGTGGTGAGGTAAAGGTACTGGAAGGGGGATGGGAGAATGCCAGATGAAAGCTAATAGGTGCTATTAAAATGTAGGTAGAAGAATGGGGGTGGGAGGAATTATTCCAGATGAAAGCAGATAGGATCTAGAAAGTGGGGGAGTGGCTATAGTACTTTAAATCTAGAGGTACTGGGGGTGGGAGGTAATTGGAGGCAGGGAGAGGAGCGAAGAGAGCCTGAGCTTAGCGAGGGCGAACGTAGTGGGGCTATTGCAGTTTACAATAAGGTGTCCTAAAGCTATAAGGTAAGTATTATAGCTCTTAACGTAAGAGTCAGTTTACTTAAGTTACAGGGGAAGGAGGCAAACACTCAAGTAGAAAAAAGATCCTTATGGCTGACCAAAATGGTGACCTGCTTAATTACACAGCACTGTAAGTGAAAGCTGAACAAATGCTTTTTGTGTGCAACCTACTCTGCTTAAATGCTGAGAGAAACTGATTTTGTTATGGTGACCAATTGCAGTCCTGTAGACTCCGTTTTGTAGGTAAATGTAGAGTTCAACTAGGAAAAGAGAAAAGCAGAGATTCTAGGGTAAGCATGAAGGGGGCAGGAGGTAATTGGGGGCAGTGAGGGGAGCGAAGAGAGCCCGAGCGTAGCTAAATTATAAAGCTAAATTTAATTTCTAGAAGGTTGCCTGTTTTGGTGAGACTGAGTTGTGTGTATGGATTTATGCAATTTATTGTGTGATATTGGGGATGCCTAGTCATAGGAAAAATATATATATATATATATATATATATATATATGTATATATATATATATATATATGTATATATATATATATATATATATATATATATATATATACATATATATATATATATATATATATATATATATATATATATATATATATATATATATATATATATATATATATATATATATATATATATATATATATATATATATATATATATATATATATATGGTTTATCGTGACTTGGTTAAATGCAACAACGTCTAACATTCATTTGACTTCAAAATAACATCTAAACCCAAAATATCGAAAGACAGAAATGTCGTAAATCATTTGCATGAAAAAGTGCATACCACATTGTCCAGACTCCCCTCTTCCAGCCACAACAATTAGTTCACCTCTACCACCCCCCTCCCACACCTCCATACTTAAATATACCAACTCCAAGATTGCACTGCAGTGAGGAAATGGGCTATTTCTCTGTTCCTCACTGAAGCGCGGCCTCCCTCCACAGTCTCCGCATGTTGCTTGTCCAAAGTGTTGTACTGCCAAAACACAGTACACTGACATACCGTTACATTTTCAGCTGTATGTAGCTTACTTACTAATCATTCTGTTATTAATGTTAATGAATTTCTCCTATAAATCACATTATACTGCCACCAAAGTCATTACATCCATGACGCAAATGACCATGTAAGGACGTCGCATTGCAGATGATCGTTTACAGCAGCACATCTGACATTTCACTTTAGATTAATGTTATTTCGATTTTTTCATTACTGAGAACAGTGAATTTGACCAATTCATATTCAGTCATTCAACATTAGACCAAGTCATGGTAAACCTATATATATGTATACACACACACACACACACACACACACACACACACACACACACACACACACACACACACACACACACACACACACACATCTGTGTCTGTATGTATAAACCAAGATATACTTTAATTCAATTTGTTATGTATTTGGTCACTATTGACACAATCTGAATGTTTATCTAATAAGTTTAATGTACAACATGTCAACTTAAAAAAGGTTTTGTAATGATATGCAGTTTTATTGTTTGCAGTTGAAATGCATAGTCTGTAGCTGAAGCATTAGTCAGCTATTACCGTAACTACATAAAAAAAAAAATCACAACCTTGTTAGTGGGCAATAAGATGTGAAAATATAATCAACTGAAGACAAAAATGTTTCCTAGATAAATGAATATTTGTTTAGCACTTTTTATTTTACCGAAGAACTTCATCAGAAGAAATGTAACAGAGTAACAAGCAATTTAAATATTCTTCAAACCCTAAAGGATCTATATCAGTTTACCAATCTCCATGTTGAAAATGTATTTAAAATATTTATAAAATACACCTATAAATAAACTATGAAATGCATCTTAATCAGAAATGTGCAGCCTTTTAAAAGCAGACGTTATTTAAATTAGTTAAGATGATGTCCTTTGAGCAAGTACAATAATGGGAGAGTGAAATCATTCTAACAGTAATTTGAAGACAGAATGCACCTTATAGTGCTCCAATGGACAGTTCTTGCTTAGGCAGGAGGTTTACATCCTTTTTGGATCAAACACAGTCAGTACTAAATCACACTGCAGATTCAGACTCTGGAATGCTAAAGTATGGGTTAAAAGACATAGAAAGTTCTTCTTGTGAATTAAAGGAATGCACAATAGCTGCTGCTGAATCTCAAGGACTGCTCATTGTTTCTCATCAGGAAGTATGGCAAAACCTAATAATATAATTTTTTGTTGTTTTATATCTGGGAAACATTTAGCCATAAATACTTATGTTAACATACTGACTAGTAACCCTAAATAAAAGCTTATGGACTATAAAAACAAGTTCAAATACAAATCACTAATTTCCAATAATAAGTATCTAGAACAATTTTGATTGTGAAACCAGTACCAATGGAATGAAACATGTGGAGGGTTCCCATTGGTGTTGTAGAGAATGATGAAATTTATAAGGAGACCACTGTACTTTTTAATACATATCAGGGGAGTGGGTTATTAGTGGTGCAACAGTTAGTGCTGCCACCTCGCAGCAAGTGGTTCTCCCATTCAATCCTCTGCTGGGGTGCCTTCTGTGCGGAGTCTGCATGTCCTCCCTGTGGTTGCGTGAGTTTCCTCCAGGTGCTTCAGTTTCCTCCCACATCCCAAAGACATGCTGTAGGTGGATTGGGCAGTCTAAATTGGCCCTAGGCATGAGTGCGTGTGTGTGCCTTCTGTGGAAGATTGGGCGCTGGGCTGGTAACTCAACACTATAAAACTCCACTGCCAATCATGAGCAGACAGGTGATCCGCTGTGCTGACCCCTAACCAAGAAAAGCCGAAAGTAGAAGAAGAATAATCAGGGGAGTGGGTTGTTAAATATGCATGAATATCTCAGATTTTGTTATATATACTTCTATCAGTTTTGCTTAGGTACAGGATTTTGGATTCAGAGGTAGATGGGGAAGCAGATAATTAATAATCAAGCTTTTATGAGGCCAACAACACTTGCATTTCTTTCCGTTTGTCACATTTAACAAGTTCAGAAACACCACAGTGGCAAAAAAGCAGGCTCTACACTTTAAGTAGTTAGAAATTCAGAATGATCACATTATATGTGCATGCTTTCAGGTGAAACTTGTTGACTAGCATTAACAGGTTTTACAAACATAGTATCGTCATCAGTATTTGTGCAGTATTTTTCTGTGTGTTCTTTCTAGAACATTTAAAACAAGCCATCTCAGATGGGAAGACACATTCTTGTTTGTATTCAAAGACATATACTTAGGCAATGGCTTATTTTTAATCTTTAGTATATGTATATCTGAAAGGATGTTTGCAGTTTCAGTTAACAATACAGACTCTAACAAAACAACAAGCTGGTAGAGCAGTTACTCTAGAATGCCCACTTTCTTGTCTTGCTGGAGAATGCCTTTTTTTAAATTTATCCATAGCCAAAATTTCTTGAATTTTAGTTACAATATTTACATGTTTTATCCACAGATTCAAGATATGAATTTCCTCATGTCTGACCTTGCCAGTCTGTCGATACAGAATATCCAGTTGTAAAACCTAGGGAACTGAGTCACGGATAGGGTTGGTCCACCTACAGAAAAAAAAAAAAATCTGTTTCTGGTTGCTGTCCATGCATGCCTTTAGTGAGTGCCTGTTTTGAATGAGAGAAAAATATTCTGGTCCTCTTTATTTGGAGCCAAGTTTTCTATTGCAGTAGACCACTGAAATGCCACCAGCTGAGAGTTCTTATTATCTTCCTTACTGAAATTATTCAGAAGGACACTGGCATTTGGCGGGCACAGTGATGTAACAGGCTGGCGTAGCCTCAAGGAAGTCTGCTGTTGGAGACTGAGCAGGTGCTATACTGTGGCAGATATCAATTGCTAGAGATGGACCAATTCCTATCCAAGCCAAAGACAATCACAAAGTTTTTTTTTTATGTTCATAATCTCAAAAACACAATGCAGTAATTGCACTGAGATGATTGTGAATGATGTTACTACACTGAGGGTGATACATTTAGCTCTAACCTTACCCCCTCCTCACATCTGTTCCTCAAGATATAGCTGAAACTTTCTCACCTCCAGCTATCACAAAAGACTAGGTCCTAAAAGGTCCATCAAAAGCTAAAAATATAGCATAGATGGGTCCTGGCAATATCCCTGGATGCATCTTAAATAGTATGAAGCATGATTTAGCCACACCCCTAGCAACATTGTTCAATCTCAGCCTCCATACAGGTTTTTTTACCAAATGAATGGAGAATAGCTACAGTAATTCTCCTGCTTATGGGAGAACCTTCCACAGACCCAGACAATTGGATACCCATAAGACTGACCAGCATCTTATGCAAAGCCATGGAAAGACTTATTATGGAATTAATCATTTAAGACATAAGAAACTTCCAAACACTGGACCTGTCTCAGTTTGGAGTCATTAAGGGCAAGTTATGCTTACTCAACCTGGTGGATTTTATGAAAAGGTCACTAAAGCAATGGATGAAGGCAAACTAGGTATAAACCAATACATCATCTACTGGATTACAAACTGGCTCATAAACAGGATGCAGATAATCAAAATAGGGGAAGTTACCTCCACAAAGAGACCGATCACCCTACGGTTCTATGTTGGGGCATTTCTTGTTTGGCATCTACTTTTCAAAGGTAAAAGCCAATACCAAAAGACTCTGATTAAGTTTGCAAATGACTGCAAGCTAGGAGCAGTTATTGAATCCACAAATGACTTAGCCATCCTGCAGGAAGTTTACTTCAAATAAATAACCGGTGCCAAAATCATGGACTGAAACCAAATACCAAAAAATGCATTCTTGTATCCCTTGGGAAGTCATCTACCCCAGGGAACTGCCATATTGATAATATTCCCATACAAGTTGACACAGTTATTTGGGATTTGGGAACTTATGTGGGCAGTGACCTAACTTTTGACCAACATGTGTCTAATGTTGAAAGAAAGTACTTCTATATTGCGCAGCTTAGAAACAAAGGGATTGTGTCTAGATCTAGGGATGTCATTGTCCTGCTTTATTCAGCCCTCATTAGGACAGTCATTGAATATAAAGCCTCCTTTGGCATGTATCTGTCCAGACACATGCAACAATTCAAACACCCACACAGATACTTTACTAAAAGGTTACAAAGCCTAAACAACATGTCTTACATCACTGACTCAAAAAATTTGTCACTATACTTGGCATCATACAGACTGTTAAGAGGTGAACTGTGTCTAGCATGCAAGGCATACTCTGACCAGTGCTGATTGATTATGGTGCATCAGCAATTTAAATGGCATTAGAAATATTCAGTCTAGGGATCTAAACCTCTTCTGCAACAACAGAATGGTTTGGAGACACGCATATTTTGTACATTCCTGTGGCATGGACTCCCCCATTCACATAAAACAAAGTTCATCCCCGTCCATACTCAAGTACAACTTAGATAACAGAATGGACAGAGGAATCTCCTAAAAGCTTTATCCCATGCAATAAGCTCCCTCAAATTATCTATGGTATGATCCCAGTGTTATGAGTTATTCTCATTATGGGGAATGTATAATTTTCTACCATTGGATGGCTAAGGCCAATACATAACCAAATGGGAGAGGTTATTTTGAGCATAAAAATGGAAACTGACTAGACATAAAATGACCCAGATCTACTTCCATAATCATATTTTCACTTGCCCAAAACATAAAACGATGAGACAACTTCACTGAAAACTTACTTTCATGAACACTCGGATCACCGCAATTTTACTCTGGGAAAGAAACCACTTGACCACCACGACAAAATAAACAAACCAAAGCAAATTAAACCCACCCAAATATGGGGAGCCCCACACACACACACATAACTAAATATACCAACTCTGAGATCACACTACAGTGGAGAAAAGGACAAATTTCACCATGGTGGCAAAGTGTTTCCTTTCCCAGAGTAAAATTCTGGTGATCCGAGTGTTCGTGAAAGTAAGTTTTTAGCAAAATCGTCTTGTTCTTTTAAGTTTCTGGTAAGTGAAAATTTGATCATGTAAAGGGGATCCAATGGCACACAAGGACAGCTAGCTTAGTACTTACATATTAACCTATGACCAGCTATTAGTCACTGGCTGCACTCCTTGACTGAAAGGTTGTAGAGGAGCTTGCAAAAACATTATTGAAATTCACCAAAGTTTCAACTAACCTTTCCATAAATCTGCTACAGGTGAACTGTGTCTAGCATGCAAGGCATCCTCTGACCAGTGCTGATTGATTACGGCACATCAGCAAGTATTTGGGGGTACATAGGAAAAGCTCACCAACAGCAAAAACAACAAAAAAAGCTACACTTTCTTCACGATATCCTTTCACAAAGCCATGAGTTTTTTTTTATTAAGAGAAAAATCACTTTATAGGCATAAGGTTTCATTTTTACAGTTTTCTAAGGCAATCCTATTTACTCTCTGGTTCCTTCCCCAATTTAGAGTCCGCCATTTCTGTATGCTGTTCAAAACTATGAGGGGGACAAAAGGTCTTCTACTTCATGACTAACAGGAAAAAACTTTGTGTTTTATATTTTTACAAAACTGTAGCAAATTACTTGTTACCTTTATAGCAAGTGCTCTGCTCTGCTATAGTTTTTAAAAATAGAAACCAGAAAACCTTTTTTTCCCCAAGGGAAAAGAAGAACCACATGCTTCCGTCCTGAGTACAGAATCAGTGCTGTCATAAATTACAGAAATGCCAGTACTGCCCTACTGTCTACTCAGATCTGCCAGTTCCACCTCCTGATACTTTAGACCTGGGGTGGCTGCCCACATTCACCCTGCGCTAACTACATTTCTGGCCTTGGTCTTCAAGTTACACAAGAAAATGCAATTTTATTTATTTTTCCAAATCAATCTAAAATGTGCTTTATTCAGCCAAGATAAAAAATGCAGCTCAGAAACAACACAATCATAAGGAACTAAAACAAAAGCTTGTATTAAATATTTACTAGAAGGATATTTTTTAATCAAACACTACCTTATTCAGCAATTTCTCGATGAAATTTAAGCTGATAACCATATGTGCATTTGTCTCTCTCTCTCTCTCTCTCAGTTGAAAATTCTTTTTCACCTCATAACTTACACATACACAGAATGAACTTCTCTTCCACTTCATATCTTCTGGTCTTTCTCTGCCTTTCCTAAATGCTGCTTTCTTCCTTAAAAGAAACTTTAGATAACTCCCTGAAACCATCCTCAACAGACTAAAATACAGGAAACCTACTTCCTCAATTGGCAGTGGTCCCTGGTATAGCTCTAGATATAGCCTCCTTTGCCTTATTTGCAATGGAGATGATTTGACTGCCAGCATTAGACTGCCTGCCTACCTCAGAATTTCTGACCCATCCTTTTTTGCAGTCTGCAGTGTGCCTGCCTACCTGGAATTTCTGACCTATCCTTTTCTGCAGTCTACAATGTGCCTGCCTGCCTCAGATTTCCTGACCTATCCTATTCTGCAGTCTGCAGTGAGCCTGCCTACTTCAGAATTTCTGACCTATCCTTTTCTGCAGTCTGCAGTGAGCCTGTCTATTTCATAATTTCTGACCTATCCTTTTCTGCAGTCTGCAGTGAGCCTGCCTACTTCATAATTTCTGACCTATCCTTTTCTGCAGTCTGCAGTGTTCTTCCCTGGCTCATGTCATAGTTGCTATAATACAATATATATACACACATACGTATGTAGATGTACATATATTCTCTGTCAGTGTGTCAACAGATAGCACACTCACTTCTGGTGCTGGAAGATCAGAAGGAGGTGGGTTTTCTTCTCATTTCAGGTTGTTGAAAATGCTGTAACTTCAGTGCAACATTAGAGGGGTGAATCACTCCTATGTGTGCTGTTTTGGGGATGAGGTGTTAAACAGACACCCATTGAGTTAGTGGTAGCTCACATGAATGCAAAAAATGTCTGAAATCTATTGAAAAGACTAAGGGAAGTTCCCTGATGCCCTGGCCAAATTTCCATGGTGCTGCGGTAGCGTTGTTGTCTCACAGTAAGACATTGACCTGTTCGATTCTCATCTAAAGCGTTTTCTGTGTAGAGACATGCGTGAATGGGCGTACCTTCCTTGAAGGTTGTGCGTCAGGGCTGGCAACTTGGCACATAAAAATCTACTGCCAATCATTAGTGGACCAGAGTTCCGCTGTGGCAACCCCTGACCGGGAAAAGCTGAAAGACACAACAACATCAACAAGTATGAATGCTACCTCTGCCCTCCCCTGAAAAGAGAGTCTGCAAGCCTATAGGGACTAATGCACTTAAAGGATATATAAAGATATATATGTCTATACACACACACACACACACACACACACACACACACACACACACATATCTATATCTATCTATATATATATATATATATATATATATATATATATATATATATATATAAGTTATATATGTATGCATGTATATATTGTCAGTCTATGATGCTTGTTTAAATGTCTGTGAACCCAAATGACTGAATTCACATTGCTCAGTGCCCATTTCATTGAAATAGCTTTTAATCAAATTCCAAATAACTGAAACATCATATAGAGAAAATCTTCCCTGGGAAAATATCTCAAAAACAGTTTTTCTGCAGGGTGGCAACCCTCACTCCCCGCACCCTGATGTGGGTAGCTGTGCTCTCCATACCCCCTTGCTTAAATATATTAACTTCATGCACAACTGTGCTGAAAAGTGAAAATACCACACACAAGAAATCACTGTTACTGTACAGATATATATTTACAGAGTTCACACGCAATTTATCAAATGTGCAGTTGTTCAATAAATTATAGTACAGAATATTTTGCTGACCATTGCAACTGCTGACCATTTCAACTGTTAACCGTCAGTGTTGTCTAAAGGAGTAAGTGGGGTTGCAGAAGGGGTGGGAGTATCTGGGTGCATGTTTACGGGTTAGGGATAGAGTTAAGATTGGGTAAGGGAATACATTTAGAGAGAGAGAGTGTGTGGGGATAGGGTTAGCTTATTCAATAGATTTAGTGTTTTGTAAGTGTGTTTGCATGTGTGTGTCTGTCTAAACTGCCTTATATACTGGTAGTGTTATCCAAAGAGGTTTTCTAAGCAAAGGTTAGGATTAGGATTAGGGGAAGGGGCAGGGTTAGGAGGCATTACTAAGACAGCACAGGGGTTTGCCCAAATGCTCATCATTCTTGTTGGAGGACGTGAGCAGTTCTTTAATGAAGCATAGCAAAATGATGAAATAAGTTTTATGTGTCCTAAAATTACAGATGCCATTGACAAAAGTAAATATAATATGAGGCATTTGCTGCTCTTATTATAAAGATACACTGTGCTGGAAGTCTATTCTGTTACATGGAAGGTTTCGTGGCTGAGTAATGACACCAGTTTACCTGGTTGTGGGTGTTCATCAAAGGCAAAATTGTTGGCTGGTGAGGCTATGAAAGAATGAATGAGAGAAATCATGGCACAGTAACTTCAGTGATGGATAATATCTGTGTAACAAGGGAATGCCATTATCATTTTTATCAGTAGCAGCTGGGGTGATTGGTCTATGATGATATTTCTTAAAAGAACCCCTGGAAAATAACTGCATAATAGCATTATCTTATGTCTTACTTAAGGAGATACTAATGGGAAAAATATAAGATCAGAATTAGTCATTTTCATATCCCAATTAAGCCTTTAGCCAGTACTAACAACCTTTCCCTTGTCATTTGTCAGGTCTTTTCATTATCCAACTAAAACAGACTTTAGCATGCCTTTGTGCCAACAGATGGGAACATTTCATCCGTCTGAGGTTTGCTGTCATAACATCGTGAAATCAATGTTTTACTGTAACTAACTGACAACTGTAAGTGAGATAACATTACTGCTATCTCTGATGTTAAAGGGATACCAGGACTATGCATTTATCTACCTAGAGGCTAGAGTTTGCCCTCCTCTCTGATGCTAAATTGCAGTATCATGCACTTTTAGTTACCGTTATAAACGGCTCTGCTACACTTGATTTGGACTGCTACCAAATGCTGTACTAGGCTGCCAAAACATCAGCCTAAAGGGATTTTCTGCACTCAGCTTACAAGGTACATAATTATTAACTATCTCAGCACTGACTTGGTCTGTATATAAAATGGTAAGCTGTGCTGTAACATACAGACAATATCTAAAAATATCTTAAGTGATACAGTATTTGAGGTCAATGTGAATTACATGAATGATGTTTGTCCTTACATGATTCTGTTATATTTTTCTAGTATTTTATTACCCATTGGAGTTTCATGGCTGATGTGTTTATTGCTAATTATAATACAGTTTTGTGCAGCAACAAGACTAAAAAACTTAAACCTCTGTTTCAGGCCATAACAGATGCACATTAAGGTGTATTTATGAGGCTTCTTTTAAATATATTATTATAGTTTTTTACATTTCATGTGCTATTTATTTCTTTGTGTAACATTTTTTTTTATTCGCTAGTCAGAAACCTCAGTTTAAATGAAAATTCAAGCAGGCAGAATAAAAGTATATGTTATTACAGGTTTATGTTATTTAAGGATTACTACTAGGTGTGAATTTTGTGTAAAATCCATATTCTGAAGTTAGCATACAGATCACTAATCATTTTATGGGAATTAATTTGCTAATATGGAAAGAAGAAAAAAAATAGCTTTATATGTAATAGGGTCTATGTCAAATCAGTGAATGCTTAAAATAGTGAACACTGATTTATCGACCCTTTAACAGCACAAGCTGACAATCTTGAAGACACGGAACAGCGTTTTTTTTCCATGAAAAAAACTGGTGTTCCTCAAACAAAAAAAAAAAAGTTCAAAACACAAAATAAAGTGGGGGGTTCGCCCCATCTAACCCCTACTTAAATATACCAAATCTGAGATCTCACCAAAGTGGAGGAAATGGCAAAGTCCCGAAAATGGCCCAGTGATTTTTTTTCCCTGGGAAAAAAATCACTGTTCCGTGTCTTTGGGATTGTCAGCTTTCGCTCTTAAAGGGTCGATAAATCAGCGTTTGCTATTTTAAGCATTCGCTGATTCAATATAGACCCTGTTATTACATATAAAGTTATTTTTTCTTCTTCTTTCCATATTGGCAAATTAATTCCCATAAAATGATTTGTGATCTGTATGCTAACTTCAGAATATGGATTTTTTCACAAAATTCACACCTATTAGTAATCCTTAAATATGTAAATGCTTTTGAGTAGCGAACAAGCTCAGGAAAATACGATTTATTTTTATTTATAATCTGAAATTAAATTGAACAACTGTGAATAGTCCAGAAAATCTTGCATATATGTCCCAGTTAGCTAAAATGGATACTGTCCAGATTTTCATTGAGAATTCTGATTTTGTTCAACTTTTTTGTGACAAAAAATAAGGAAATAAGGACACATCCGTAGGCTTCCATACTAACAACATTATACATTTGGCAGCTAAACAGGATTGATCACTTCAACCAGTAGGATTGTCCATTTTGTTCCCAGAAATGTACATCTCAGGCACAGAAAGATAGCCTGGGAGAGTTCCATGTAAACTATGCTTCAGTGACAAATGACAGACTTTTAGATATTCAGAAAGAAATTAACTCTAAATATGCATTTCTGGCGAAAGGCTGATAATCACTAGATGCTCTCTTTGTGCCCCAGAAATGCACTGTAGAGCATGAAAAGAATAAAAAAGTGTAAATATAAGAACAAATGGGCATAGCAAATACATTACGAAAAGGCAGCATGTATTTGTTTTGGTAGGCTTTAACTGGGAATCAGTTCCAAGTGCTCCACTGACCTAAAAGCTTTTTAGTTCCAAGTGTCATATTTTGAAGATGTAGATTTAGAAATGGTTTGGCAAACAGTAGTTTACTAGTGTGTCATAATATACATTTTCATTATGCCCTCTCGAATTTTTGATTAAACTGTGGTTTCTGACTCTATGACTAGCAAATGAAAAGAATGTTACATGGGTATTTTCTACATTCTTCTATTTATGTATGACTCTTTTTTTTTTTTTTTTTTTTTTTTGTTTTGTGCAAAATTCTTTGCATTCTCACTTGTTTAGCTGAGGCCTCTCTAAGGTATTCTACCATACCTTAGAGAGGCCTCAGCTAAACAAGTGAGAATGCAAAGATGAATACGTGTTTATCTTAAAGTATTTGCATGAGACAGGGTTATGACCAACGTAAAAACAAAGAACAGATAAAATCAGTCCCCACTGTTATGCAGTATAATATGCCTACTCATGAAAATATTACAACCTTAGGTGACCAGCATAGCATCTGAATCATTTGAGACGAAGAAGTCATCATCTGCCAACATGATGGCAAGATCTCATGAACTGTCCAGTACCCAAGCAAGGACAAAGGGGTGATTCCATCATACATTCTCAGAACAGAATCTACATTATGTCTTTTAATTCAGAGTCTTGACTTTGAGTGGAAGACCCTTTCAGCATTACAGAGTGTAGTCTGTCAGGCATACTGAAAACCATGACCCTTTACTAATGAAATAAGTCATCCTGTCCAGTAGGTTTATAGGTACTTACTAGGCTACTGATGTTTGAGGTTCTTAAGCCATGTCTTACATGCCTATGGTAGATTTTAGCTCTTTTTTGCATATGAATAATCCAGAGGTGTATGTGGACATGTTGGGACATTTACTTGCTGCCCCTATCCACAAGGGACATGGATTCTAAACCAGGGTGAATTTGCAGTTTCCCATCCATGCATCCCAATTAATGCTTGACTACTGTAAGAGAAGTCATTTACTTTCTGTAGAGTGAAAAATGTTCCATAGGAGAGCTATTCTCTGTGATACATGCCTATTCCTCCACCATGTTATATTTATGTTAAAGAATGAGATCCTTTGAATGAGTGTTGATGCTACTGTTGGACTTGCAAACATGTAATAGTCCGAACAAGATAGGGCCTTTTAAGGCTGAGGTCACCTCTTAGAAGTCTGTATGATACAGAGTAGAGATACAAGGGTTTAAGATGGTCTTTATAGTTTTTGTGATTTAGGCCCTTGTTTTTTTAATTAGAAAGTGTTGTGGTTGCACCTGTTGTGAATAGTGTTTGGACAGGTACATATCAAATGGAGCATTGTATTCAATGATCAGCCTGATGAGCGCTAAGTAGAGTTGAGTGGTTATATCCCTGGACCTGCACCCATAGATATAAGCTGTGCAATGAAAATGGACTTCCTTTTTATAGTGAATATATGGTGATGAAAGGACAGGTAATTGTCAACACAGCTTCGCAGATCCCTGACTACAGGATCAACTTTTAAGGGCTCATTGTCAATGTCATAGTTACAAGGGGAGTCATGCCTGCTGTAGGATACCATTATGCATTTCTTGGAATTTAAATTTTGTCTGTGATTTTGACATTAGCTACTGGTCTGGGAAAGACAGCCTTAGAGGATTTTGGGTGTCCTCAGGGGAGTTTATGATGACACCAATTTTACAGTTGTCTGTAAATCTGGTCAGCCATAAATGCTTAAATTTGCTTTGACCTCTGAGAAGTAAATGCTAAAGTGAACAGGCCCAAGGACTGAGTATTTGGGTACACTACAAGTAATAGGACTTCTGGAAGCGAAAGAGTTGCCCACCCTAACTCCCTGGTTGTGCTTGTGAGCCACTTTGCTATCCAATGAGATGCATAGGGATTTATATTTAGCTGGATGAGTTTATCTGCAATATCAAAGTGTGGGGTGGTGATGAATGCCTTTGTGATGTCTATGTTTGCATGTGTGCACTGACTTGCCCTCATCCACTGCTTCAATACCTTCTCAAAGAATTCGGACAGATGAAGCAGGCAGGATCTGCTCTTGGCTTCTCCAAAGTGGCTTGGATCAAGTGTCTCTGGGTTAAATGTGTCCTTATTAACTCCATAAGGATTCTTTCCACAGCTTTACAGATAAGGCTTGTCAGGTCTCTAGGTCTATAACTATCTGGTTCCATTGGCACTCCACATTTGTACAATGGGATGATTGCTACTGTCTTCCATTCATCTGGCACAAAGCCTGTTTGGCAGCTGATATTAAATATCATTTGTAGGCAATCTGACAAGTCATGTTTCAGGCTAACCAGTAGACAGCCTATTATATTATCAATTCCCTTAAAAAAGTGTTCTTGGCTTTCAATAGTCCATTGAGGACTTGTTCTTCAGGGAGTTTTTTTTGGGGAGGTATGTGACATGGGAAAACAAGAAAGGATAGAGTGGGTGAATTCTGAACTAAATTTTATTGCTAGTATATTGGCAATGTTCCCTGGGTCCAAACATGTCATACCCTTTACTATTAGTTTTGGGCAGTGCTTGTCATTGCTTTTTAGATTTGTTACACAGTTAAAGTTGGTACTGTGGTTGTACTTTGCCTCGCTGGACATTTTAACTGGTTTTGGTCAATTTGATCAGAGTCGGAGTTCCTTGTTGAGTTTAGCAAGATTGTTACTCGCATCTTAACAGTAACATTTATTTTTGCGTGGAATTAATTTTTTTCTTTTATTATACAGTCTCTTTATATTAGGGTTTCATGGAGGGGTTTATTTTTAAATTTGGCTTTGTATTTGCATCCATCCATCCATCCATCCATCCATCCATCCATCCATCCACAACCCCTTTACCCATGTTTGGACATGGGGTCAGGGTGTCACTTCAACTGTGACAATCATCTACAGCCAAGTAAGCAATGTGGTCCATCAAAAAGGAAGAGGGAGGAGGCTTTTCAATTTAGCCAGATTATCAGTCAGTTTTAGTAGATTAGCCTTGACATAAACTCTGAATACCAATGTAAAGGCAGATGCTTCCATTTCGAGGTGAATGTTAAGGGCAAGTAAAATAGCCTGTGAAATCTTGAATATCAAAGTAGTCATGAAGTCTCTTCTCTTTATTAATGTCCCCGATTGAACTTCAAGTTGAAGGAACATCTGGATTAGAGCTGTCTGGTGATGTAACTATGAATTTCTCTTTATTCTGCACATCAGAATTCTGAACTTATCTGTAAAAGGAAAAAACTTCAAAGACCAATGCACATTAGGTTCAAGCAAGGCACCCTTTATTACTTGCAGCAAGGAGACAAAGCATGTAGGTACAAGATTTGTCTGGCTCTTCGATGATCAGTATGTTATTCTTATACAGTTCTCTTCATGTCACACAGAAAATGTTACTATTCTATTGCTGATGTAGTTGGACACAGCTTTCTGTATGTTTCACAGAAATTGTTACCAGACTTATTGCTGACATGGTTGGATTATTTGCTGTCTTGCAAAAACATTTTGAGAAAAACAACTTGGCCTTGGGCTTATTTTAGCCCACCTTAACTTTTCAATTCTTCAATTGTACAGTTCTAATACATGTGTTACATTTTGTCTAGATTCAAGGTACATTTCTAGCTTTAGTACAAGTAATGCTGACTATGGTTTATACTTTCAAGCATCTATTGTTTTCTTTATCAAAGCTTCTAGCAGCTGCATATTTTCTCATGTAATAAGCAGAAATGAAATATCTCTTTGTTAAGTCTCATGACATTAGCAGAAATATCTCTTGTTAAGTTTCTAATAGCTGTGCAGATTCATGCAGTGTGAACAGAATAAATGTATTAACCCTTTTAAACCTCAAATGCACTAAGCATGCATATTACTATTATATATTTTTCTAACATTTGCAATACACTTCTGGATCAGTACCAACACCATTTTTTTCTCTTGAAAGGGTAATGGGTCTTTTTTTATTCTGTAGAGCAACATTTTGAGGAATTCACATAAACATTTTTTGCATTTTAGAATGATGCAAATTTAGCACATACTTTCAAACAAATGATTCAATGCAACATGGAAAGCTACAATGTAAATGCACCTTTTATATGTAAAAATGAGCAAGTTATTTTCTGTTCATGTACTTAGCCTGTATGCTCTGACTATATATTAATATTGCCATTTGCCACATAAAGCTAGTACAGTATATTGTTATTATTTGACAAGCTGGAGCATTTCTCCCCGGGTCTCCTCTGCAAAGGGGCTCTGCTGTGCAGTAGGACAATCTCAATTAACAAATGCAAAATAACATAAATAAATTTATATAATTCTTTTTGCATGTTTGTTTCTTCAGCCTTCTGCAGGAAACTCCCTTGTGTTTTCTGCTTCAGAACTCCCTATATATTTGTGTGCTGTCAAAATATTCTGTGGAGTCAATGGAGACAGCATCTGCATGCTACCTTCCACTTTTAAAACTTGTACGTTCTATGTGTCTCTACCAAAATAAAGCTTTTATCTCAGTTAGCTCCTTTTCAAGAAATAAAGCTGATTATTTTTTTTTTGTATATAAAATAAATAGCAGGCAATTTAGATTTTCTTCTTTCTCCCATTAATAACGGAGATGGCAAGACATTCATATGTTAGAATGGCAAACTCTTTTATTCTCAATAATAATTTCATTGAGTTTTTTAATATAATAGCTAGCACTTAAACAGTAATATATGATATATGGTAGAGAGAATTCAATGTGAAACAACTATACAATCCATAACTATTAATTAAAGGGCAAGAAAAAAAAAACACAACCCTAGGCTGTATCATATCATCAGAAGCAGGTCCTTGTATTCACACATACACTACACAGTCTTAGGTTGTTCACCATATGAGTGGTCCACTAGCATAGTTGAAGTGAGATTCATAAAGCTGAGCACAGATTTTGTCCAGTTGGTGCAGACTGGATCCAAAAAGAATCAGGAGAATCGTTCCATACTGGGGAAGATGAGCATCATTATTACTAATTCAATCTCCAAAAATGTATAGTATAGCATATTCTCCTAATTAAGTTTCAGATCCATAAATTCCAGAGTAGTTGGTTTCAGTAGCCATAAATATAAACTAAGTCTCAAAAAAGGGATGTTTGCAAACTAAAACATCTTTAATAAGTGTCTTAAAGACTGAAATTCTTATCTATTTCCATACAAAGGTATAAATTGAACAAAAAAGGACTTACTGTTGATGTTGACATCACCTAAATGTGACTGGTAATTGTTCACTAGTACCATAATATCTGTAAACAGGAATCTATGTTCTTTACTGTGTGGAATATAACACAAAAAGGTAATCCAGTGGAAATCCATTCTTACCAATGCATAACTTTCTTGCTTATATTTAACTTGGAAGAAAATAAAATTCCTTCCAAAACAAATAAGTATAAATATTCATTAAAATGCTTATTCCACTTTGTCTCATATTTTCTTAGACACTTTGATATTTAGGGCATGGACTTGATAGATCACCTCTAATTCCATCGTCAAAAAAACAGATTGAGAATTACATGTTCTTCTTTCGGCTTTTCCCGGTTAGGGGTCGCCACAGCGGACCTCCGGTTCGCTAATGACTGGTAGTAGATTTTTACGGTGCCGAGGTGCCAGCCCGATGCCCAACCTTCAACAAAGGCACGCCCATTCACGCATGTCTTTTGAATGCCACTCGACCACGGGGAGGACATGCAGACTCCACACAGAAGGCGCTCCAGCCAAGAATCGAATGAGAGAACCTCTTAATATGAGGCAACAACGCTACTGCTGCACCACCGCAGATTGAGAATTACATGTGGTTGATAAATTGCCAAATATTGCAGCTAACTCATCTTTAGACCTTGGAACAAAAAAGTTTATTTTTAGATATCGGAGGGTATTTTTAATCACAAAGAAAATACAATACCGAGGACAGTTGAGACTTAAGGTATTTAAAATGACAATGCGTGGCAAAGATCTGATTATACTAGTATATTAGGTAATATCTTCATTTTAAATATATTTAACTTGATAATATAATGAAATCTAAGGTTATTCCAAATGTTAAAATTGGTGCTTAGCTACTAACTAAAATGGACAAATTTCACAATAAATAACTGCAAAAGGACTCTTAATTAAAATAATCCCAAACATGAAAACACAGAGAAATTCGATTATAAATCCTGACAGTGAAAGCTTGCACACTTCCTTGCCACCTACTACTCCTCCCATTTCCCCTACAAAACAACCTAACAACCATGTTCTTATTCAATTTCTTCAGCCCTCTCCACCATGAAAAGAGAGAAAAACTCATCTACCCTTCTACGTCTTATTTCTAAAATTTACAATAAGGATAATGGCCCTAATAATCTCCTAATACACAGCTTCATTGAAACAAAAACAAAACCCAATTCAGCTGCTATCCCAGGCTACCTTAAATGTAAAAAAATAACATTACTAGGTACAAAATGCACTGTAAACAAGCTGGAACAGTTAAAATCCTCCTTAAATACCCACAGACTCGGCACAATAGATTTCTCTTAAAATTGGCTAAAAACTACCAATAATTAATATCTTCCTCCTTCATCCTTTCATTAGTGGGCAATGAATCTGTGTTTATAACCAATCATGTCCCATCATGTGGCTTTACAAACAACATGTTCTGTTTATGGAAGTAAGACACGAATCTAGCTCAATCTACCACAATGTGGAAGGCCTACTGAAGGCATACAGGCCAGTCCACCAAAATGAAACTCATAGTTTCCATTCAGTGGTGCTCACTTGTATCAAAATGGTGAGTATCACCAAATAAAATGACCGAATGATTTTAAATATTGTAAACAGTGCTATATTTGTGCATAAACCATGCAACTAAGACATTTTTGTGTATTATTCAGAGAAGTGCTGCTCTTACTTTAAATGAGAATGTTTTTTTCTAATACTAGAGATGTCTGCTGCCTCTATATTCCACAAAACAATGCTAGCTTAATTCTGTGTGTTGAGTGTTTCAGGATCACAATTTGCATTCTCATTCTTTCTGCCTTTCTCCCAGCATGCTTTATTTTTATTAAACTGTAAGTCAAGCTGTTGACATACATTTCAATCTATATCCAGAGACTGTAATTCCACTGACAGCAATAAATCTGAAGATAGCTTAAGCAACAGTAAAGTGTATTTATGTTGTTAAATGGATTTTAAACTATCCAAGAGCAAGCTGGTGCGCCTTCTGTTCAGAGTCTGTATGACTTCCGTGCATCTGCATGGGTTTTCTCACACTTATCTTGTTTCTCCTCACCTACAAAACACACAAGGTAGGTGATATATCATTCTCCCACTTGTGGATACACCACCAAGCACTGTGTGATTGTCTGTGTGTATATATTCTCATGTATATTTATAATGACTTTTCCAAGCCTTACCCCATTAGTTACCGGTATAGGCTCTGGCATCTCCATGAGCCTTAACTGATAAAGAGCTTTATCAAAAAATGTAGGCATGAAATGAGTAGCATAGTTCATACCATAGCTAGCCTCAGTGAGAACAAGGCACTATATGTTCCAAATGTTTCTCTCACTCAGTATTTCAAGATCATGCAAACAAGTATGTGCAAAGACACAGCTATTTTTTATGGTCATCCATGTGTTTCATCATGTAACTGCCATTCATACTCAGCAGCTTAAATGCCAGAAACTATCAATGAAGCTGAAAGAACAGAAGAGAAGGAGACCAACCGATCATGTGACTACCACTCATGCTCAGTAGTTTAAATGCCAGAACTCACTGATGAACCTGACAGAAAAGAAGACAGGGCCACCCATCTAATCCATCCATCCACAACCCAATTTGCCCTTTTTAGCGCATGGGGTCAGTGTATCACTTCAACAGTGACAATCATTGTTTACACCACCAGAAGACTAGCCCTGCCAGGATAGTTCTTCCATGCCACATACTTGCATGCATACTCACAGCTTTGGCCAATCCACCTACTGTCTTTGGAATGTGGAAGGAAATCGGAGTACCAAGAGGAAACCCAGGAGAACACAGGGAGGACATACAGACTCCACACAAAAGGCCCCCCAGCTGAGAAATGAGGTGGGGAACATCTTGCTGTGAGGCAACAATACTATTCACTACACTACTGTACCCCCCCCCCCCCAAAACAAAACAAAAAACTGCTGGCTGGTTTCCTTACAGGCCTAGCTAACAGGCAGTCCACTTCATCAAAGGAACAAAATTCGTGCTGCCTTATAAACTATTGTTACTAACAGGAATAACATATATAAATCAGAGAAAATTAACAAATCAGGACAAATAAACTAAAACTAAATTTGCAAGAAACCCAGCACACAAAGGTCCTGGAGAGTAACAACATCATGTACTAATAGCAAATGCTGCTCATACTCTGCAATTTAACAACACAACTCAACAATGAAAGAATCCTAACATAATCAAATATGGACTCCACAGACAAGATCCATGTTGACATGGGGAGAACACAGAGTTTCTTCTGCAGATAGAATCTGAAAAACAGGGATGAGCCCTGAGCTATAGGACTGTGAAGTAACTGCTCTAACCATTGCATCAACACAATTTACTATTATCAAACTGTCTGTCCTGCTAATAGTGACTATATCTACAAATTGCATTTCCAGATGGTATTTTCATAGATAAGATAGTCTACATATTCTTACTGCACAAACATATATCAGCAAAAGATAAAACTTTAAGATAGATCCCTAAAATGTGTAAATATGCTGCAAGCTTGAAATTAGAAGATTAAGAGACAATTAACTCATAAATCTCTTTCAATGACTATTTAGACTGTTTACTATTCTAATCCAGTTAATGACTAAATTAACATAATGTGCAAAGCTTTATACTAGTTCATTCCAAAATCAGAAGCCTAATCCTGAATCATGGTAAACACTTTTTATAACAGAGATTTATTTAAAACTGTAGTACATGGGCTTTGAGAATTGCAAGTGTGTGTAGTTGGTTCTAGAGTAATAAAAGGACAGTGGGTACCTGATTCCATAAATGGTCAGGGAATCTCCTGGATAAAATCTTGAATGAGGCTATTTGCTTTCCTAGAGGGAGCAAAATCCTGGACAGCAATTAGTAGTTTATGACTAGAGCAGAAAAAAAAAAAACAAACCTACGTGAAAATTTGATCCAGTTTTCTGACTGGGTTAAAGATGGTGTTGATAGAAATTATACCAGTAAACGCCATCTATATGGATGTTATCAAAGCATTTGACTCCATCCATTACACACTAATGACAGCAAAATTTTGAGTAGTGAGGGTATGACTATTAGTATGAAAACACACTGCAGCATTGTTGAAGAGTAAGCCACAGGGTTTAATGGTGAGATCATGGCACCAGGAATAAGGAAAGTGAGTAGCGAAGAACCAAAGGTGGTGGTGGGGGGAGGGGGTCCTGGACCCAGTACTTTTTAGTGCAGATGTATCTGACTCTTTGTGATCTGTCACTGATCTACAAATACTGTTGTTGTGTGATTAACTTCTGCATTTAAGATTGCACTAGCATTGTTTCTTTGCATTTGTTCTTTTGTAATACAGTATGCTGTACTTTAAATTTGTCATACTTTGAAGTTTTTTTTTCCTGGAGCTTTAAAAGTTCTTTTATAGGGCCAGTTAAAAAATGTTTGCTTTCCATTCTAAGTCCAAAGTGATAAAGCCTAGCAGATTTGTGTAAAGAACATTTTTTTTTATTTAAAGCAAGCAAAACAGGAAATGGTTTTAATCTTTAGAAGCTGCCAAAATCTCTCTGCTGCTTTTGTGTGACCATCCAAACTCAATGACCCTGCTGTTTTTTTAAACTCAGTAACTCTTGACTTGCCCACCCCCACTGTGCATTTGAAGTTGGAAGATCTTCTAAGTTTCATGTCATTTGCTCATGCTAATGAGCATTAGATCAAACTGTGGAGGCCCTCCCTTTAAATGGTTAAAGCTTCAGAAACTGTATCTTTCATATCTTCCTACCTGCTTAGTTCTTACTGCAACACCCAGAGTATTAACCTCTTTTTTATTTTCCATTTTAATTTTAAAATCTGCAACATCTGGGGCAAGACTATCAGTCAGCACAGAGACTATGAATGGCTTGTTAGGAATCAGTCTGGGGTGATTGCTTCTGTTTTGCTCAGCTTTTCTACTCTCTAGCAACATGGGCTCATAATCTAATCTCACCCCCATTTTGGCCAATCTGAATGCTTTGATGTTCTAAGGTAGTGCAGAAGCTTCCTTATGCTTATTGACTGTTCATTGTTTATATCCGCTGATAGCACAACCTACAAGAGATGTAAATATTTAAGAATCATAGAGGCAAACCTCTCGCATCACCCCACTATCAGTAAGCACCACACCTCCAAACTGCATCAATCAAAACACACCATTGAGCCCACAATTTATGCGGAGGTCATAAAGAAAAACTGCCAAAGCCTTATAGGTTCATGGGTTCATAACTTCCTAGGATGATACTAGGCTATTGGCCCGGAGGCACTTATAATCCTAACCAAGAATTTTGCCCATGTTCCCACAAAGTCAGCACCTGTTTCCCCTGTCCATCAGGGACACAGGTGGGATCCCAGGGGTGTATTTTCTGTTTCCCATCCAGTCATCCAGGTTCCTCTTAAAGAGGGCTAGAGAGGTACTCTGCTTGACAAGGAGAGGGAGTCTATTCCATAGATGGGGAGTCTTTAAGACACAAATCTATTCCGCCAACAAGTTCTATTAATGTCACAGACCAGGTTGAGCCCTTGAGGGTAGGTTGCATGAGTGGAGTTTGTCTTATGGATATGCAGTAACTCCATCAAGGCTAGGTCTGAGATGGCTTTGTATGCTAGACACAGGTCACATCTGAGTAATCTGTATGAGACTGAGCAGAGGGACAGGGCTTTTAGGCTATCTGTATAGGATAGGTGTTTGAGACCCTGAATTTTCCTGGTCAGGAAACTCTGTGGTCTCTCCAGTTGTTGCATGTTCTTGGCAAGGTACATGCTGAAGGGGGTGTGAAGGCTGCCAGCCTAGCCAGATAGGATTTTATACATAATTCTATCATTTATAAATATGAATGTTGAACTACAGACTTGTTTTCTTAAATGAAATAATATGCTGTGAAATGTGAACTTAAAACAATGTAACAACATTGCCTTCTGCTGTAAAGAATGGTAAGACAAGCATTTCTTGTTTGTTCTTTAAAGTTCAAATTATTTCATGACTGTCTTTGATGTTTACAGTTCAGCTTTGGCCAGGCTAGATGAAGTCACCCTGCCTATTGATTGAACTTAAGGAATAATTACTAGAGTTTACATGTGGAATGTCTTTTATGGCTGTAGTTCCTGCAGCTGCAAGATAAAATAATGTAGTGTCTGTCAGCCTGGGAACACCAGGAAAGTGAAATAATGATGTAATGTTTATCAGAACTGCAATTTCAATTTAAACAGAGAGAATTAGAAGGCATTAAGCATTTTTGTCTTGATCATCCAACTCACAGCACTGTCTTGCTCTTATGTAAGTTTGTCTTAGACTTGTGTTTTCTTTTAGAAATAGCTAGGAACTAGAAAGATTAGACTAAGTGTTTTTCTGTGATGTCAGAACTGTACTACTGATTTATTTTAAGTATTTCTGTGTGATCTCTAAACTTTTTGACTAGCACTGTATAGTAAAAAGTATTTTCTTGTAGTTTTAATTATTTATTATTAAATATTTTAAAACCTTTTAACTGTGGCTGGTTTGTGTAGAGATAATTTAAGCTCTAGAGTACATTGCATATTTATAGAGTTTACTGTCCAAGTCACTCCAAATAAGCTTTGACTGTTTAGTCACACTTACCAATTGAATAATAATTTTGCACAGTAATAATTGGACACCCTTGAAAGGGCCTTTGAATAGCTGATAATTATTAGTGGGTGGTGGCAGCTGGTACTACCATATAGTCTGGGAAAAAGGGGCACAGCTGGAGAACCTGTGCCAGCCTTCCCCAGAAATGTCTGTGTGGTTGTGTAAACTCTTCTCAAAATGTGTGTGTGTCAGCTACTTGGGCAGGGACATGAAGCACTGGTTGGACAGAGAGGGTGCTAGAGGTTTTAGCTTGCCCACTAGGCTGTGATCTGGACCCTATAGCTGTGCCAGTGGGGAGTCTTATTGGAGACCTGGAGAGCAAGGGAGTGACCAGCCCCAGACTGACTGTGATCTCTGTGTGCTCTTAAGGGAAATTGAACTTTACTGTGTGTATTTTTATCCTTTCCTTCTTATATGAGACACCCTCTCTGGTGTTAGTGGTGAGGATTGAGGCTCCTTGATTGCTGGACCAGGGCACGGGCATCACAGGGGGCATTATACTCGATAATGGGTCTGATAAGGGAGGAGTACAGGGATGTTATGACCTCCTTGGTCCTGGTTAAAATACGCTTATTTATGAGGTGGATCATGTAGTAAAACTTCCGTACAATGGAGGCAACGTGGTGGTCAAAAGTCAGGTTGCTATCAACCTGGCTGTCCAAGTCCCTCATGACTGATTGCATGCTTAGTATATTATTATTAATGTGATAATCAGTGGAGATGCCATTTTCCCCAAAGGGGATAATGATGCATTTCTTGGCATTCAGTTTGAAGCCACACTTCTGACACCAGTTATTAGATTGGTTAAGGCTCTCTTGGAGGATGTTCACATCGCTAGTGGAATTTAAGACAGCTCCCAGCTTGCAGTCATCTTTAAACTTGGTCAGCCACAGAGCATTGGTTTTGACCTGCAACTCAGAAAAATATATCCCAAACAGTAGAGGCCTCAAGACCAATCCTTGGGGTGCACCGCCCTTTATAGGTCTACTCCTAGAGGTGGCTTTCACTATTTTGACTGAGTGGGTTTTATCAGTGAGCCAGGTAGCTACCCATCTGGTAACATATGGGATGATGTCTAGCTGGGAGAGTTTATCTATTATGCCCAAGTGGGGAATAGTGTCGAAGGCTTTGGCTAGGTCATGGTAGGTGGTGTATACTGTCTTCCCCTTGTCCACGGATTTGGTGACTGTTTCAAAGAAGTTGACCAAGTTTAACAGGCATGTCCTCCCTTTGACAAAACCAAACTGTGTGGGGTCAAGCTTTTGGAAGTTGCCAATGTCCTTGTTTATATGGCCCATGATAATGCATTCAATGGCCTTGCAGATCAGGCTAGTTAGGCTGATGGGCCTATAATTGCCTGGGTCAGTGGACGATCCACCTTTGTGTAGAGGGATGACAGTGGCTGTCCTCAATTCAGCTGGGACAAAGCTGGTGCTCAGGCTTTGGTTGAATAGGGTGCCTAATGGAGCTGAGAGCTCTTGCCTGAGTTCATGTAGGATACAGCCAGGGATGTTATCAGGTCCCATGCAGACTGTATTTTTTGCCTTTGAGAGGGCATTGAAGACCTGCTTCCTAGTGATGAGGGGAGGGAGGCAGGTGCTGGGGATGTCCTGGTTTACTGATGGGGGACAGGGGGGTGAAGTTTTCACTGAATCCATCTGCCAACAGGTTGGCTATATCTATGGCATTTGTGTATGTGGTGTTACTGACCTCCAGTTCAGAGCAGATTTGGGTGTTACCTTTAGGACTTTAGACATATGTGAAAAAGGTCTTGTGAGTGTCCATAGTGGATGTGGCCAATTTGGACTCAAAGTTAGCCTTAGAGGATTTCACCAGTGACCTTATTTGCTTGTTCAAACAAAGGTAAGATTGCTTCCAACTCAGCATCTGCTCCTTATTGGTCCTGGACAGCAATCTTTTCCTTTTATTATAGAGTTTGTTTATTGCTGCTGTCCACCAGACAGGTTTACTTTTCCTTGAGGAAAATGATGTGGTCCTGTCAGGTATTGCTGAATCCATGCAGCTATGTAGGTACTCATAGTTTTTTTTGGTGTAGGCTTGGACATTAGTGCTAGTTCCAACTGAAGGGACAGTGGCTGTGAAGTTGCTTATAGCTGCTCTGAGGAGACTATAGTCAGCTTTGGAAAAGTTTGTTTTGTTTGACCCTGACAAGGTGGGGGGGAGGGTCAGAGGAAATGATGACTTCAAAAGTGATTGCTTTATTGTCAGATCTTACCAAGGAGGATGACATGGTAGGGGTGCTACAGTAGCTATTCATGTTGGTTAGGACCAGGTCCAGGATATTTTCTCCTCTTGTAGGGGTGTCCACCAGCTGATCCAATGCATTGGCATTGACAAAGTCGAGGAATCTCTGGGTGTTCATGTTTGGGCTAGAATAGGTTTTCCACTCTTTGGTTGGGTAGTTAATGTCATCCAGGATCAGGGTAGAGTGTTGAATCTTGATGGATTCAAGTAAGTCGAGATAGGTGGAGTGGGCATCCTGAGTCATGGTTGGGGGTCTGTAGCTAGCTGTGATTTGAATAGGTGTTTTGTCAACAGTTAACTGCACTTGGAGTGTCTCCTGTGCATCATACCGTTTGACCAGCCTGGAGGTGTGTATGTCTTTGATATATATTGAAACTCTACCTCCTTTGGCTTTCTAGCCCTCCTTTTGGGGTATGAAAGTATGGTAAGATGAGCAACCTGGTAAGGCTGGGGTGCTCTCCGCAGCTTTGAACCAGGTTTCAGTGATTGCACAATGGTCAGCATCCTCCAGGGCAAGGAATGCCAGCAATGAGTGCAGTTTCATGCTAAGACTCCTGGCATTTAGCAGCATGACCTTTAAATTTTGTTTAGAAGACTTTTTCAAGAACTCAGTATGAAAGATCACAGTCTGCAGCACACAAGGCAGCATCTAAATCCACACGGATCATCCAAGAGTTACCAGGAAAGCAGACATAAGCCCATGAGGCCCATTTTGTCTGCATTCACATTGAGTCATAGATGACTGCATAGTTATGCATACAGAGTCTACATTCACCATAATACATAGGAACAAGGTAAATATAAGCTGCTTGTTGGGTATCCAGATTCATGATATCACAAGGACCCTAAGGTCCCTTATACCAGACAAATATGGATATAAACTAGTGGAAGCCCATACGGAAGTTAATGATTTGATGTGTCCATAGGAATATGCAAAGAGGCATGATGGGACTTACTATGAATGTGAAGAGGCAGGAAAGACTTGGCTAAGCAGTTGGTGTCATTCTAAGATGATAAACATTCTAAGATGATAAATAAGACTTCCTGTCTCACCAGTTATGTCTTATACCTCCCATGTGAGGACATTTGCTGCTCCCTCAGTGCCTTTCTTTAAGTAGACTGCCCCCCAGACATTTCTACACAACAATCTCAACCTCAGACTCAGACAACATCATGGTAGGATTAGATAATGTTAATAGTCTGAGAAAAAAGAATCCAGAACATGAGGCCCTGGTGCAACACAAAAACATTCATATATGTGTAGGTATGGAGACATAATTTCAATGCAATAATGGCACTACCTCTATACTTGGGTTTAGCATCTGTCATGCCTTCAGGCCCATGGGTTACTGTGGGACAGTATTAGTATTTGTGAGAAATACCATCATCTCAACCTTATATTACCCACAAACTTAGCTTAGAACTCCTGGAATTCCAAGTCATAATTGAACAATTGTGATCTTTTGCTATCAGCACCCCTTCAAGATCTCAGAGAGTACGTTAAAGCCAATGAGGTATTAAAAATCAAACTAGATACTGTCTGCTACTGGACTTGACTTATCCAAGCACTGATTGCCACACTTATGCCTCTAGAAATTAAATGTTTAGCATTTCCTAGATTGTGTTAATAGCAATGTTCTTCAGCAAATTATAAAGCTAGCCATTAAAGAATCTAATATCCTTGATCTGGTCCTTACCAACCTAGGCCTGACCAATTCCCCACACCGCATCTCCTCATTCATTGCTAAATCTGACCAGCAATCAGTCATTATCTTTGTCAGGCTTAGTGATACTACCACACCTCCAAATGAGGTGATTTTAGGGACTTTTCTAGGCCAAAATCTGCTTCTGCTTGGTGAAGATCTTTGCAAAATCACAGCGATCCATCACAAATGGACACTAATGATAGGGCTGCCACACTCACCTCCAATTCTTACCAGCACCTAAACCACTGCATAGAAAAGTCAGTCTCTCTCCTCCCTAAATTAAATTGTCAGTTCTGAAAAAGCAACTCTGTAAGAACTCCTGTATTAATGAACTGCTTAGCAAAAGAAGGAGATTAATGAAAAGTTGCAAAAAATAACCATCCCCTACCTGAAACCACACAGAAACATGTGAGCAAGGAACTTAAGAGCACTATTAGAAAATGTAGAGCAGAGTACAAACTTAAGGTCACTATAGTAACAAAAGGTAACTACATATCTTTCTTCAGATATGTCAAGAAATTTAAGAATAACATCCAATAATGCACTGAGCTCACCCATAATATAATATCACACATCCTGAGCCCAAGGATACAGCCCATATATTAACATCCAGATTGAATGCTAACATTACACAGTCCACAAAACTGTTGCCATTATTACACTTCCCATCAAAGACTAAAAATAATGCTTCTATGAGACCTGATAACTTATCAAGCCACACTCTTATCAATGCTGAACATGCACTATCTGACCCTCTACTTTAACTATTCAGCCTCACCTATCCACAAAGTTTATGCCTAATTCCTGGAGATCTGCCATTGAGAATTCCCTATAAAAGAAAGGTCCAAGAAATTATAGGCCTATCAATGTCTCTAGTCTAACATGCAAACCCAAGGAAACGGTCATGGCAAAACTCTTTTATTCAGACATAGGCAAGTTGACTGATATAGTCCACAGTTAATTTTTTTGAAAGGCAGGTTCTGATTCTTGGACCTAGTAAACCTCTTTGAACAGGCTACAGGACAGTGGACAGTTTGGGCATGCTGCTTATTTTGACTTGATTTAGGCTGTAGACACTACCCCCCCCATGGTGATACTATTGAAACATTATACAAACTTAATGTAAACCTTTACACTGTGCACTGGCATCCAAACCGCCTATCCAATAAATCCCAAATTGTGAAAGCTGCAGGTGCCCCATCTGATATTTGTAATTAGTAGGGGTATAACAGAAATCTATGTCCAAACCTTTCTTACTGAGTAATTATTTTCTAAACATCAGAGCCAATACACCTAAAGTGTGGTTGACCATATTTGCAACATATCCACTTATCCACTAAAACTAAACTGCTCAGAAAAGAGACGGAGTATACACATCTGGTGTACTGAAATTTAATTTTAAACTAAAAAAAGTGCATCACCGTAGTGCTAAGCAAACAAGCTGCTCCTACTTCATGCATTATAAATGGTACTCCTCTTCAGTCAGATATGCTCTAAGACACCTGAGTTCTTATGTGGACAACTCCTTCTCTTTCACTCATTCAACCATCATTCTAAGTGTACACAACTACCTTATGTAAAGACATGCAGGCAGTCATTATCATCATGAGTCCATGACATTCCTTGAACTAGATGTCACCAGGATCTCAGGGTATCAGTCAGAGGATGTACATGTCTATGACAGTTAGAAATGGTCACTTTGTATGGTGATATTGAGTGTATTGCATTAATTGTGAAGACCTGCACAACATCCTACAACATATGCAGAATGGCATTGCATACATGGATCTGAACAGATATTCCTGTTGACAGCAGTGGTGGCCATGTGGCCATTCACTGCTGCACCCATGAATATACAAAGGGCCAGATGCTTGGTGCATAGCCACAATCCAGGCATAGAAAGATGACACACACTGTACATAATGGTGCATCACTATAACCCCTTGACATGGCTGCTACCAACTGTAAGTGCAAATGCCACTCCCATCTGTTCTGGGCCCAAGAGTTTCATGAACATTCTATGTCTTCTTGGTTTACTGAGTACTGCACATAGCCATGTCCAATCATGGGATTGTGGATGAAGGCAAACCACTGCATCCCAAAAATGCCCTCAGCAGGTTATTCTACATGCTTCCGAAATGCTATATCAACCACCTGCTAAGATGATTCTATTCCTGATAATGTATGACCCCAGAGTACACCAAGCCAGCGTTCACCACATGTAAACTCCATCCTGAGCCTAGAAGACATGATTCCTCCAATCTTGTAATTATGTGTTTATGGCTACCCATCCATATATCATAAATATCACACTTTAATGTCAATATCCCCTGTCACTGTATTCCAGCCCAACTGTGCAGCTGAGGTTGATGATTGTTCCCTAACCATCTCTCTGACCTGAGCAGGTATGAAAATGTCTGATGCATAGTGTGGCTAGTCAGTGTACTGTACTGCATAGCCTGAGTGTGTTAATGTACACATCAGTTTTATGTTAGATTGTCCATGTCATGGCTCACAGACATTGAACATAAGCCACTTCTTTGGCAGTGCCCTTACATATCTTGCCCACTTCTGCCTTGTATCGAGTACCACCCACTTGCATTTTGTTCAAAGGCCCCTCCCCTAGTTCCTTATCCACTGCTGTTACTGGTCTTTCTGGCAGCACTAAAAAAGTTCCCACACTATAAGTACTTTTGTGCCATCACATTGTGTAGAATGGCAGAGGCCTTGAACATAATCAGATACATACAGGTCAGTACCACCAGATGTGCCCAAGCAACAGAAACAAGCTTTCATAAGTCTGAACACAGATTCAATGATGTTCTATGTCTGTGACAGTAAGGTGTTGTAAGTCATGTCTCTCCTGCTGTGGGGGCAATGGATGAGGGTCATCAGCCATGGTTCAAACTCAGACTATATCCTCTGCAACATACAAAAATGGACAATATTATGAGTCACTTGTTATCATAATGTAGAGTAAAGCATATTCATGAATCTGTGGCTGTCAAGGTATGCAACTATCAATCAAATGATGCGGTGGAAAGTCGACCCTCGTGAATTGCTGATATAGATCATACATGTGCCAGATTGGAGGTTGGGTGTTGGTGTAATGGCAAAAGTATTTACCTCACAGTCACAAGGTATAGGGTTTGATTCTCACATTTGAAAGGGAAATTGTCTAGCCTTAACTCATTACATCCGAGTGATGCCTCCAGGTGTATCTACAGTTAACGCCTACTGATGTCTTTAGGTGTCATATATTGCTTGTTCATATTTCCATCAATAAAGGTTTTAAAAGATGTCATCTTAAAAGAAGGAAGAAGTTGGTGTTTTTTTTGCAATAAAGAAGTTTTTAGAACATTGTCTTTATTCGTAGTGTTTTCTTGGAAGGAATTCTTCTGCAGTGGTCTACAAAATTTCATCTTAAAGTTTACACAATAGCAAACTCAACTGCAGTAATATTTGACCTTTGTGTAGTGCAGGTAATAGATACTAACTGTTGTTTTTGTGATATCAATTTATATAGATATAATTTACATATTTTCCTAAATATGTCAACAACCATGTTAACACAGACAGAGCTCCTTAAACTTAAATGAAAGCTCTCAGCTAGATGAATAAAATGCTGCTGACAGGAGACAGGAAATGTGTATCTTGAGTGGTTGCTGAGATATTGTAAGTTGTTTACAAAATATTACAAATGTAATAGTTACTGTGTTTACTGTGGTTTATATAATTTGGTTTAAAACCTAGAACCTAAGTAATACTATAAAAATAGTTTGTGCTGAAGAGTTTTCCATTTATACTTCTTTTGTAATCCCTATGGTTCCAGAGATATGAACATTTGTTTGAAATACAAGGAAATAATTTGATTCTGTCAAAAGGCTTGGGTTCTGCCCATTGGAAGTTACAGTGCAAACTTCCTGAGCTCCACTGGAGTGAATGAGTTAAAATGGCCTAAAAGAGCTGATAGCCTAATTCTACTTACCCATGAAACTATAAACTGTGATGCCCTTTGCATTGAATACCACATGGCAGTTGATTGAGCAGAAGCCCCTCTAGTGGATATAATGAAGACCTCATGTAGTAACTGGTAGGATGGCAGTGCATTTGGAGTATGTGGCACCCAGGACCTCAGGGAAATGAATGTGTTGTAGAATTCACACATAGTGGTGATCATGTTCTCTGCTGTCAATGAAAACCAAATATACTTCTCCACAGACTGCAACATCAGCTCAAGGAAAAAGTATAGAATTTTTCAGATTGATGCTTGCAAAACTCCTAACATGTACTCAATTGGATACTAAAAGGTCCCTAAAGTAAGTATGATCCATGCTACACAGACCTCCGTGTCCATTGGGTTCGACATTCCAAGCATCCTCCTTAATTCTGTGTGTGGGTGGAACTTGTCTACTAACTCCCATATGGTTTCTTTCCACATGGTACACAGTGACAATGATGTGTTAGCCACTGGCAGTCCTATCTATGTAGGTTCATATAGGTTCATAGGCAACTATAGTACTAACAACATGAGAGGGTCTTTTTAAGCCTAGCCATGCTTTCCCAAATTGAAAATCAAGCCCTGTACCTTGTGCCTATAAGGTGAGCACCTTAACTATTGTCATCCCCTAACTCCAATCTGTAATTTGGACACAAGTGCTGATATTATTGTTTGGACCATAACTTTGGTGAAGATCCAGTAGACTGGAATCATGGTTATCAGCAAAGCTGGCCACTGAATCTGTCCACACTAAATTTATACATTTCTGAATCACTGTGGCATATTTACTTCTATCATTTGCATATGCAGTGGCACTCTTTTGCATGCCATTATAAAGTCACTTGCACATCATGCATACTGTGCTATTAGTCATCCCCACTGTGGCATGTCACCATTTACTGTAATATCTGCATAATGCTGTGCGCTAATGATTTTTGGTACCTGCATCTTTGTTGGTATTATAATATATATTATCATATTAATGTAACTGCTGTATAATACACGGATTATTATGATTGTAAAAATACATTTTTGATAGCATTATTGTTTGTGTTTTTTCAGTAGCATTTACATTTCCTTGTACTATGCTTTTCAACATAATTTTTCAAAACATCTCCTTCCAGGAGGCTACTACAAGACTGAAATTCCATAGCTCCCAAGTGTTAAATAGTTAAATAAATAAAAAAATGTATGATGGTACAAAGAAATGCAAATATAAATGTAAAACACAAAATATTGATAAAATCCACCAATGCAGAAAATGGAGTTAGTGGAGAATAAAGCAGCATCAGCCATAATATGCATAAATCCTAGCCTAAAATAAAACTTAAGTTGGTCTGGTAACTAGTAGTTAAAAATGATGAAATCAGTCCTGGAAGAAAATCAGACCAGACAAGTTTAGTTATTGAGACTGAATGTTGTCCCACTACAGTAGCAAAAAACAGGCCTGGGCAAACTATTCAGTTAATAAGACCAGACCTCAAAGCAATACAATGTTAAAACCAACCAGTGTGTATATCAGATAGGCACTTCCACACGTAAAACCAAACTACTTAAACTGTAGAAATAGCACACAAGTCATAGGACCCAAAGTAAAAATATAAAAACACTTCCACAGCTTATAAAATGATAAGCATTTAATACTCTAAATGCTGTCATCCCTTATACATCTCTGATGTAGAAACAAAGAAATGTAGTAACAAAGACCTCAGTGATCTTACAGCTTACAATAGCTATGGATCTTTAACAAAACTAAGTTTGATTATCTTAAAGTCTCATAGTTCTAATCTTGGGTATTATCTTAATGATTGTCATTGTTCTAATCTTGGGTACCCTAAAATGTTCTAGAAAGACATAAAATGCTATAAAATTCCTCTAAAATATTCCCAAAGTTACAAAATTTCTCAAGTCAGTCAGCACTGTTCTCATAAATTTCATACAACAAAATCTAACCTCATCAACCCTACAAATTTTCCCACTCTTTAACAACTGCTTCAACCCAACCCTGGACATCCCTTTTCACTGTCTCTCTCTATGATAAGCCTCTCATTTATATTTAATCAATCAGTAACAAAACAGCATACATCCCAAATACTTGATTACATCTTCAAATCCTATTGTCAGTCCACAAAGATTTAAAACATAAAAGAGAAGCCAAGTGCTCCAGATTATGTGGAATACTCCACAACTGGCCATAAATGAACCTACTGTTCCGCACTGAACAGCTTTGGTTCCACTACACAGCTTTTGATTCATTTGTATACTGCAATTACTGCCAATCATCATCAGGGCCACAACAACAGCTCTGCTTGTGGCAACCCCTTACCCTCCAAAGTAGCCCTATCCATTCCATTGTTCATGACTTGGCTATTTCTCCCCAGTTACCATAAACACTGTACAGACATGTTACATACTGCTTTCTTATTTACTTCTGCAATGACTACTACTGAAATAAAATAGCACAAACAGTGATAGCCATTTGCTAAACAAACAATACAGTCTCACAATGACAATAGACAGCATGACCAGTAAACTTCTCTGCCTTGAAACTCATTGAAACTGCATTAAAACTCATATTTGAATAAAATGCATCTGGCCAGTGGAGGATTACATTTACATTTTGGTGGTTTTCAAGCCATAGCTCCTTGCACACATTTTTAGGGCCATGCATACATGTATGTGTTCTTTGAATCACCTTTCTGATTATATTAAATTATATTCCTTGAGTAATACATCGTCACTTGTTAGAATGTGTTTTAAAAATGTAGTTTTGAACATTCTTTCAGTAAGCAATGGATCAAAATGTATGAACCAATAATGACAAAACTACTTCTTCTTCTTCTGGCTTTTCCCTTTTAGGGGTCGCAACAGCAGATCACCTGTCTGCTCATGATTGGCAGTAGAGTTTTATGGTGTTGAGTTGCCAGCTGAGCGCCCAACCTTCCACTGAAGGCACACACATGCACGCACTCACACCTAGGGCCAATTTAGAGTGTCCAATCCACCTACAGCATGTCTTTGGGATGTGAGAGGAAACCGGAGCACCCGGAGGAAACCCACGCGACCACAGGGAGGACATAGTACTAATTTCAGAAAATTTCAACCATAAAAGGACAGTCAGACATCTGTCATTACAATTACAATCCATCAATATCAGTCAATAAGCACAATCTCTGCAGAAGTAAAAATCTTCTAAATAATTCTACATTAAAAAGAAATGTAAGAGGTTGCTACTGGCAAAGAACTTTACATTTCAGTGTTTCATTTATAAATTCACTGCCTGCTGTCCTTGAAGAATTAAACTGCCAATATCACATTAAAAAAAAATTGGTAAGCTGGTAATATTGCAATATGACAAACTGACAAATTCATAGTTAATAGGCATCTCATACAAAAGGAGGACACACTCAGGAGTGCAGAACCATATCCCCCTTAAACCACACCAAATAATCAGCAATCAAAAGGGCATTGCAATACCAGCACTCACTCTACATGGTGTGGAAGTAGAACCCACAGCCTTCTGCATGAAAAGCAAGTATACTCTCTGCTGCACTAATAATACTTTCAAATACTTTAGTACAATAGTAGTGATATCATTTGCTAAACACAGTTACATATTGTAAACAGACTTAGCATATAAGCAATACTAAACCTCTCTTCCCCTGAAGCTCTCATCTCCTTATAAAATGCACCTGACACTCGCTTTCTTGTAAAATGCACTTGACACTCAGCCATATCTCTCAACTTTGTAGCACAAGACATCTAGAAAAAGCCAAAATTTATAGGGGGGATCAAAGGCACAAAACCAGGGACACATTTGAAATATTACTTGTATAATCTTAGAAAGTTGCTAGAATAAAAGTTATAGATATAATTTACATATTTTCCTAAATATGTCGACAACCATGTAACACAGACAGAACTCCTTAAACTTAAATGAAAGCTCCCAGCTAGATGAATAAAATGCTGCTGACAGGACACAGGAAATGTGCATCTTGAGTGGTTGCTGAGATATTGTAAGTTGTTTACAAAATATTACAAATATAATAGTTACTGTGTTTACTGTGGTTTATATAATTTGGTTTAAAACCTAGAACCTAAATAATACTATAAAAATAGTTTGTGCTGAAGAGTTTTCCATTTATACTTCTTTTGTAATCCCTATGGTTCCAGAGATATGAACATTTGTTTGAAATGCAAGGAAATAATTTGATTCTGTCAAAAGGCTTGGGTTCTGCCCATTGGAATTTACAGTGCAAACTTCCTGAGCTCCACTGGAGTGAATGAGTTAAAATGGCCTAAAAGGGCTGATAGCCTAATTCTACTTACCCATGAAACTATAAACTATGATGCCCTTTGCATTGAACACCACATGGCAGTTGACTGAGCAGAAGCCCCTCTAGTGGATATAATGAAGACCTCATGTAGTAACTGGTAGGATGGCAGTGCATTTGGAGTATGTGGCACCCAGGACCTCAGGGAAATTAATGTGTTGTAGAATTCACACATAGTGGTGATCATGTCCTCTGCTGTCAATGAAAACCAAATATACTTCTCCACAGACTGCAACATCAGCTCAAGGAAAAAGTATAGAATTTTTCAGATTGATGCTTGCAAAACTCCTAACATGTACTCAATTGGATACTAAAAGGTCCCTAAAGTAAGTATGATCCATGCTACACAGACCTCCGTGTCCATTGGGTTAGACATTCCATGCATCCCCCTTAATTCTGTGTGTGGGTGGAACTTGTCTACTAACTCCCATACGGTTTCTTTCCACATGGTATACAGTGACAATGATGCATTAGCCACTGGCAGGCCTATCTATGTAGGTTCATATATAGGCAACTATAGTACTAACAACATGAGAGGGTCTTTTTAAACCTAGCCATGCTTTCCCAAATAGAAAATCAAGCCCTGTACCTTGTGCCTATAAGGTGAGCACCTTAACTATTGTCATCCCCCAACTCCAATCTGTAATCTGGATGCAAGTGCTGATATTATTGTTAGGACCATAACTTTGGTGAAGATCCAGTAGACTGGAATCATGGTTATCAGCAAAGCTGGTCACTGAATCTGTCCACACTAAATTTATACATTTCTGAATCACTGTGGCATGTTTACTTCCATCATTTGCATATGCAGTGGCACTCTTTTGCATGCCATTATAAAGTCACTTGCACATCATGCATACTGTGCTATTAGTCATCCTCACTGTGGCATGTCACCATTTACTGTAATATCTGCATAATGCTGTGCGCTAATGATTTTTGGTACCTGCATCTTTGTTGGTATTATAATATATATTATCATATTAATGTAACTGCTGTATAATACACGGATTATTATGATTGAAAAAATACATTTTTGATAGCATTATTGTTTGTGTTTTTTCAGTAGCATTTACATTTCCTTGTACTATGCTTTTCAACATAATTTTTCAAAACATCTCCTTCTAGGAGGCTACTACAAGACTGAAATCCCATAGCTCACAAGTGTTAAATAGTTAAATAAATAAAAAAATGGATGATGGTACAAAGAAATGCAAATATAAATGTAAAACACAAAATATTGATAAAATCCACCAATGCAGAAAATGGAGTTAGTGAAGAATAAGGCAGCATTAGCCATAATATGCATAAATCCTAGCCTAAAATAAAACTGAAGTTGTTAAAAATGATGAAATCAGTCCTGGAAGAAAATCAGACCAGACAAGTTTAGTTATTGAGACTGAATGTTGTCCAACTATTGTAGCAAAAAACAGGCCTGGGCAAACTATTCAGTTAATAAGACCAGACCTCAAAGCAATACAATGTTAACACCATCCAGTGTGTATATCAGATAGGCACCTCCACACGTAAAGCCAAACTACTTAAACTGTAGAAATAGCACACAAGTCATAGGACCCAAAGTAAAAAGATGAAAACACTTCCACAGCTTATAAAATGATAAGCATTTAATGCTCTAAATGCTGTCATCCCTTATACCGGAACCTGGACTTCATCAGCTCTGATGAAGAAACAAAGAAATGTAGTAACAAAAACCTCAATGATCTTACAGCTTGTAATGGTTACAGATCTTTAACAAAACTATAACTAAAACAAACAAATCAAAGTCTGATTATCTTAAAGAGTCTCATCGTTCTAATCTTGGGTATTATCTTAATTATTGTCATTGTTCTAATCTTGGGTACCCTAAAATGTTCTAGAAAAACATAAAATGCTATAAAGTTTCTCTAAAATATTCCCAAATTTACAAAATTTCTCAAGTCAGTCAGCACTGTTCTCATAAATTTCATACAACAAAATCTAACCTCATTACCCCTACACATTTTCCCACTCTTTAACAACTGCTTCAACCCAACCCTGGACATTCCTTTTCACTGTCTCTCTCTGTGATAAGCCTCTCATTTATATTTAATCAATCACTAACAAAACAGCTCAAAGATACTTCTCAAAATACTTGCTAACATCTTCAAATCCTATTGTCAGTCCGCAAACATTTAAAACAAAAAAGGGTAGCCAAGTGCTCCAAATTATGTGGAATACTCCACAATTGGCCATAAATGAACCTACTGTTCTGCATTGTACAGCTTTGGCTCCACTACGCAGCTTTTGATTCATTTGTATACTGCAATTACTGTCAATTATCATCAGGCTCACAACAGCAGCCCTGCTTGTGGCAACCCCCTACCCCTCCAAAGTAGCCCTATCCATTCCATTGTTCATGACTTGGCTATTTCTCTCCAGTTACCATAAACACTGTACACACCTGTTACATACTGCTTTCTTATTTACTTCTGCAATGACTACAGATACTGAAATAAAATAGCACAAATAGTGATAGCCATTTGCTAAACAAACAATACAACTTACAATGACAATAGACTTAGCATGACCAGTAAACTTCTCTGCCTTGAAACTCATTGAAACTGCATTAAAACTCATATTCAAATAAAATGCATCTGGCCAGTGGAGGGTTACATTTACATTTTGGCGGTTTTCAAACCATAGCTCCTTGCACATATTTTTAGGGCCATGTATACATGTATGTTTTCTTTGAATCACCTTCCTGATTCTATTAAATTATATTCCTCGTATAATACAGTACCACTTGTTATAATGTGTTTTAAATGTATAGTTTTGAACATTCTTTCAGTAAGCAATGAAACAAAATGTATGAACCAATAATGACAAAACTACTTCTTCTTCTTCCGGCTTTTCCCGGTTAGGGGTCGCCATAGCAGATCACCTGTCCACTCATGATTGATAGTAGAGTTTTACAGTGCTGAGTTGCCAGCCTGGTGCACAACCTTCCATGGAAGGCACACACATGCACGCACTCACACCTAGGGGCAATTTAGAGGGACCAATCCACCTACAGCATGTCTTTGGGATGTGGGAGGAAACCAGAGCACCTGGAGGAAACCCACGCGACCACAGGGAGGTCATACTACTAATTTCAGAAAATTTCAACCATAAGAGGATACTCCGACATGTGTCATTACAATTACAATCCATCAATATCAGTCAATAAGCAAAGTTTCTAACAGAAGTAAAAATCATCTAAATAATTCCACATTAAAAAGAAATGTAAGAGGTTGCTACTGGAAAGAACACATTTCAGTGTTTCATCTACAAATTCAGTGACTGCTGCCCTTGAAGAATTAAACTGCCAATATTACATTAAAAAATTGGTAAGCTGGTAATATTGATATATGACAAACTGACAAATTCATAGTTAACAGGCATCTCATACAAAAGGAGGACACACTCAGGAGTGCAGAACCATATCTCCCTTAAACTGCACCAAATAATCAGCAATCAAAAGGGCATTGTAATACCAGCACTCACTCTACATGGTGTGGAAGTAGAACCCACAGCCTTCTGCATTTAAAGCAAGTATACTCTCTGCTGCGCTACTAATGCTTTCAAATACTTTAGCACAATAGTAGTGATATCATTTGCTAAACACAGTTACATATTGTAAACAGACTTAGCATACAAGCAACACTAAACTTCTCTTCCCCTGAAGCTCTCAGCTCCTTGTAAAATGCACCTGACACTCACTTTCTTGTAAAATGCACTTGACACTCAGCCATATCTCTCAACTTTGTAGCACAAGACATCTAGAAAAAGCCAAAATTTATAGGGGGGATCAAAGGCCGAAAACCAGGGACACATTTGAAATATTACTTGTATAATCTTAGAAAGTTGCTAGAATAAAAGTTTTTTTGTTACCATGCATTTCCTGAACGTGTTAATACTGTATAAGCTAACAAAGTTGTGACTAGACACAATCTATAGGGAGAGAAATTCAACTATTAGCCAGTTAAGTTTACAGTGTCTTTACAATCAATGCAGACAACTAAAATAGATCATTAGTCTCACCATACTGTAGTGATTCATGTAGCTAAATCAACATTTAAGAAGCCAAACCTGTAAATTGATACAACAGTTTATACTGTCTGAGGTTTATCTGCTAGGCAGGTTACTGTATAGACACCAGAAACTGTTAGCAAACTCACAAATATCCCAGAAATAATCCTAGATAGATGCAATCAAAAATAAACATTACACGTAGAGCTAGACATCACTACAGTACAGCTGAATACAAATATCTGCAATGGAGTATTGTTAATAAAGCAGATTTAAAAAAAAATGAAATTACAATTTTTGTACATTAAATAAAGATAAAAAAATTACTTTAATCTGCTAAAGTATCCAAAAACTTACAGTAAAATCACTGAAATAATGGCTCATATGCACCACTAAGGCTTGCAGGAGACAGTAGGTAGCAAGGCAGTATGGGAGTAAAGAAATGAAAGTACAGGATAGGAATGTGTCCAAAAAAGCTAGGTACAGGAATAAATACTGAAAGTGAAACCAGACTGCATCTATCAGCAGAATCCTATCACTGGAAATGTAAGTAGAGTACAATAATCAGTATTTAGACTATTATAGAATATTTAATGACAGGAATGCAAAGGAAAGGATAAAAGGAAGAGAAATGCAAGGTACTGAACTGCAGTATAAGGTAGGGTTTACTAGATATCACAGAGTTAACATAAAGCAGTAAGAGAGGTAAAAAGGAAGGAAGGAAGGCAATTTAAGGGGGGGGGACCAGTATTTACAGAGAAACAGATGAACAAGAAGGGTGATAGTAAAGGTGGTACCCAGTGATGTGCTGAGAGCCTTACAAAGAACGTATAGGTTGCAGAATGATAAAATTAATTTCAAACATTTATTTTATATCAGTGTGCTGCAGACCAGAGATTTAAAACACTGAGCTTGGTGTAAGTGTTACTTGAAATTCACACTGGGTGATTTGTAGACTTTTACAAGTTTAATCTGCTAAAGTATCCAAAACCTTACACTGAAACCACTTAAATAGTGGCTCATATTTATCACTAAGGCTTGCCGGAGACAGTAGAGCAATTAAAAGTGAAAGAAAAAATATCATGGCTTATCAAGTGTAGGCCAAACACCTTGCACAAGCCACTGAGTTTGCAGGTGCGGAAAAGATGGTTGATTTTACCTATTATTACACAATACGCAACAACAGCCAAACTTGTACACAACAAATACTATCTTGGGGATGTAACAGAATTATACAACAGTTCAAATGACCCATAGTATGTTCACAGATATAAAGTCTCTGAATTCACACTGACTGCTACTGAAGATATTTCAAACACACACACACACACACACACACACACACACACTATCAGAAATGTTTTTTTCCTTCTCAGGATCATGATAATCTGGAGCCCATCTCCAGAGGGCATAGGGGGCTGGACATGGTATACCCTGGACAAGGTGCCAACTCATCACAGGGTACGGGCTACAACACTCACTCACACACCATACACATGGTCAATTTCGCATCACCGGTTCACCTAACCTCCATGTCTTTGGACTGTGGGAAGAAACCAGAATATATAGAGTAAACTCATGTGAACACTAGGAGAACATTGAAACTCCACTCACATGGGATTTGAACCTGGAACCTCACAGATGGGAGCATGAGTGATAACCCCACCACCACCATGCTGCTCTAAGGAGATTTTGAACAAGAAAACAGTGTGCAACGTAGTTATGCCCAAGTAAAAATGGAGAAATTGAGTTACAAATGGTTGAAATCCTTTGTTTGCATGTTCTGGTGATGCCACCATCCAAGCCATATGTTCTTCATGTCATTGGAATTTCTAGCAGTTGTATCCTTTACTGTCACAATCTGCATTTTTATTTGTGGAGATTATGATAATATTTCTGTACTTGTGCTGTCTAATGACTTTTCAACAAATGTTTTACTTTAAGTAGACATATATTTCTAAGGTGATCCTTGTATGGCTTGAAAGGCTACTATAAAATGTGTTATTTTTGCTTGTGTTCATGTTTACCAGATGAATGGCAAACTTTATCTTTCAAATATCTTACATCAGTAAAGGCTAACTGAACAGATAAGCTTGTTCTTAAAGGACATGTTGTACTACTTGAATGTTTGCAATAAATTAATGAAGAGGTGAAAGAAAAAGATACTTGAAATAAGAAATTCTGACTACAACAAACCAATTCTGCATTTTGAGCATAGTTATAAATCTTATAGATCTAGTTTTAAGCATTTACTTACTTAGAATCAGTGATAAAATATCAGTAACAAGTTAAATAATCTTATTAAGATAATTAAGGACAAAACTTGAAACAAGCAAATTTCTCTTACATAAAAACTAGAAAAATCTTGTCAAGCAAAAAAAAAAAAAGCATTATTTCCTTGATTTAAGATATTTAATCGTACATAGATTTCACTTTTTGCAGTGTGCCATCTACAACTAATTTTGCACATTGTTGGATGTTGCTTTTAAGACTGCGGTCATAACTGAAAAAATGCCTTATGGTTATCCTTAGCTTTAAAGGCTATTTTTAACTCAAAGGTTGCTTTCAGAAAGTTGTTTAGCTCCCTGATTTGCTTGAAGGACTTTTTGCTCTGTTGTGCACATTCTCTCTTACTTCTTGACAGGATTTTCTCTCTTTCATTTGTTGTACAGTCTATTAATACCAGGGGGTCCATCTGGGTAGGTTGTTTTTGTGGTTTGACCTTGGTTTATTTTGGTCTCATACTGCCGTTTCTGTGCAGTTGTTTATATGGTAATACAAGGCTTTTGTGTACACCTCTACACAAGTTTCTATGTTTTCTGCATTTGGGGAAGCTTGGAATCTAGCTATGCCATTCTTAACAGGGGCAATTTACATCAGAGAAGTTTTATAGTTTTTACGGCTAAGTGAGGGACCTCTTTGTGATCTGATCTTACCAGTGATGACATCACACTGGGGGGTGCAGCATTTTCCCACATTTGTGAGTACCAGATCTAAGATATTTGTTCCCTAGTTGGAGTGTAGACTAGCTGCTCCAGGATATTTGAATTTACAGAGTCAAGACATCTTTGGGTCAGCATGTTAGTGGTTGTGTATGCTTCCCAATTAATGGAGTGGTAGTTAAAATCACCCATAAATATAGTATTGGCTGGATGGTAAGTGATTCCATTAACTTCAGGTATGATGTACCATTTTCCTGCATTGTGGGGGACCTGTAGCTAATAAGATTATTGTAATGGATTTTTCCTGTGGCTAGTTGGACATGGAGTAGCTCAAGCATGTCATATTGTTTGACCAGCCTTGATGAATGCTTATCCTTTATATAGATAGATACATTCTGTCATTTTCTCCTTCATGTTTATTGGATGGTTGGAATGTATGAAAGGCATTATAGCCACAAACTGCTGGAGTGCTTTCCATGGCTTTCAACCATGTCTCAGTAAATGTACAGATGTCAACATTCTCCAGATTGAAGAGAGTTTCTAGGGAATGCAGTTTCTTGTTGAGGTTCCTAGCATTGAACATCAACACCTTTAGCTTGACCTGACTAGCTTTTGTTATGGGGGGGGGGGGGGGGGGGTAATGTTTTGGCCAATATCGAAAAGCTTCAAGATGACAAGTGAAGACCATCCCTGACAAAGCAGCGTGGCCTATCTACCATGACAAGTGTTGGAACCCTTTGGAATGACATCAGTAGATAAGCTAATTGTTAAAGTCAATAATTTTCTGCTGGTATTGTGACATCATCCTTGGAGATGGTAGAGTATTACTTAAAGCTGGGATCATACCTGCTTGTGACACATATAGTCTAAGAGGTACATCTCAGGTCATTCATACCTACATGGACTAGTCATATTGGTACTTAGGGTTAAGTGACCTCAGTGCTTGCGTCATCTGGCAAATCCTGGCCCCTGACAGGTAAGTAATTGTAACCTTACCCTTATCCAGCCTGGTAAGAGGAACATAAGTGTCTCACAACAACCAAATGTACTTCGAAACAAAATAAAGTATTCCAAAAATGTTTTATGATGAGCACTTTCATTTTATTAGTAAAAACTTCTTCAGATAAGTTCATCAGCATTTAAAAGCTGCTTATATAACCTGGTCTTGTCACATGATCACAAGCCTCCTGACCTCACACAACAGATTTAAAGTGACAAAACCTTATTTACATGCAAAACAATATTCAATGGAAAACATACTTAAAAGCATTTAAAAAGACACCTTTTTTTGTGTGTAAGACAATCTTAAATCTTAAAATATCCCTTGTATAAGTATCCCCAGCATGACACAGATTTTATAAGACATTTTATAATGCATCCACAATGTTTATATTTGCAGTGCTTTCATTTTTAATAAACAGCTTATGGAAGTTTGTTCATTTAAGCCCTGTCACATACTAGCATTTAAAGTCAATTGCCAGTGAAGTTCTCTTTTCTCCAATAATAGTGGCCAGGGCACTCCCCATTTTTCATTATTTATTTTATTTAAAATGACAAGCTTATAATGAAGTTCAGGGTGAGCTTTAAGAAGTTGAAGCAGAGTGTTATTTTCATTTTTTCTCTTTAAATCATGCATATGTTCATATATATGGTCTTTTGATTTCTGCTCAGCCTTTCCTATATAATACCCTGAACATGCTTGCCATAAAGCAGTGTAAACAACTCCCTGTGCCTGACAGTTTAGCATACCATGAATATGAAATACATCTTTTATTTTAAAATGGTTACATTCTGGTATGTATTTGCAAGAAGAACATCCTTCACATTTTCTTATTCTGTTGGGCCTGTTACTATTCTGTCAAGTAACAAAGGCTTTAACAATGTTCTTAAAGTTGTGACCCTTTTTATATACTATGTGTGGTTTGGGTCCAAATTTTCTAGAAATTCGCTGTTTTCTCCCAGAATCTGCAATTCTTTTCAATTATCTTTTTAATGATGTAACTATCAGTGATAAAACTGTTAGAGTTCTCACTAAAGTTTTGGCCCTCAGAATTGTTCAAAGCTGGAATATCACAATAATTTGTAGCAGCCATTATGTTTTGTTCATCTCTACTTGTATCTACCTGTATTACTTTCCGCCCAGTATCCAGTAATGGGACATAGTATTTATTTTCTCTCTTTTTAATAACTTCATATATTAAATTATCAGTAAACCCATTGGGTATCATTGTCCAAAAACATATTTTTAATCTTTATGCATTCATTCAAAATTTTTTCAAAAGAGGCTGTCATGTGGGCAGTCCTCACAAACTGTCCCTTTGCAACTGCCCTTTTCTGTGTATGAGGGTGAGAACTGAAAGCCAATATTTTTTTAAATGAATTTAAGTGTATTTTCCATTGAATATTGTTTTGCATGTAACTAAGATGTTGTGTGAGGTCAGGAGGCTTGAGGTCATGTGACAAGGCAAGGTCATATAAACAGCTACTAAATGCTGATTAACTTATCTGAAGAAGTTTTTACTAATAAAATGAAAGTGCTCAACATAAAATATTTTTATAATGTTGCAAATAAGCAATGGATGAACCAGGCAGAAGCCAAGCAGAGAAATGCAGCTGCTGTAGCAATGAGGCACAATCAGGCACAATCACTGATTCTTCCAGTAAACAAAATAATCCAAAATGAAAATGCAGACATCAAGGCAGGAAAAACACAGTCACAAAGTCCTCCAGTAGTAAAAAACAATCCAGGATATTTATTGTAACAAAAGGTAAGTGCTTTCGCAGTTAAGCTTCATCAGACCAAATACAAAAAGCTAAACACATAGTAATAAAGCATCACCCAATCATAAAATTACATCAATTAAAATGCACATCAATTAAAGTGAAACAGTTAAAGCTTAAAGACCACATTTCCTGCAAATACTGCACAAGCAAAGAATGCAAATAATATTAATGGAAATAAAAACATAAAACAATATATATGAATAATAAGTATAAATGTATACGTGTGAACACATATATATAAATATATATATATATATATATATATATATATATATATATATATATACATGTATATATAAATATAAATATATACACTGCACTGTTAATGTTCTCATGTGCAACAGTAAAAAAACAAATAAATAAATAAATAACCACTACTATTTCCTGTTTACTTCTGGAGTCTTATTTTCTTTAATAAGGGCTTAATAGAAGCCCTCTCATTCAGACCTCTCCCTCTGTCTGCAAGAAGGGTGATAATCCAACAAGTCTCCCTATGTTCTGTGTGTGTAATAATGTCACCTTCCCTAAAACTGGGAGAAATGGTCTCAATGATCTTAAAGTTAAATGTATGGGAGTCTCCCAGTCCCAAGACATGTTTAGAGAGTGCGTTGTGTATGGAACCCCTTCTAATGTGGTAGATGTGCTCCCTCATCCTGTCACGCAGCACCCTGTTCATCTTACCGACATAGAAGGAGCTGCAGGCAATGCACTCTGCTAAATAAACAACATGGGGAGTCATGCAATTGGCATGAGCATGAAAAGTGTATTCTCTACAGAGATCTGGATGATAAAAAGTATCAGAGGTGTTAATAAAGGAACAAAAATTGCAGTCACCACATGGCGTGGTAAAACCAGGGGTAGAAGCCATGGTACTTGAACCACTGTTATGGCAAAGTAGCCTCTTCAAAATTTTCCTGTTCTTAAATCGGAACCTAGGTTTATCACCTACGATCTTACCTATATCGTCATCTACCTGTAAAATAGGCCAGTGCAGTGCAACTAAACTTGTGATATCTCTATAATCATTAGTATAAAAAAGAGGGATCCTAGCTTCAGCTAAATGCACACTGGGTTCATTACCACTAATTGCACTTGCCTCACATACTGGTCCAAAATACAGACATGCTGTGGTAGACCTTAACTGATCTATATTAGACCAGTGTCTATTAATCTTGCCAAGGCTATACCCCCTGGCTAATAACTTCTTCTCTAAATTGCCCAGCTCTTCCACAAAACCATCCATAGTGGGATTTAATCTGGAGGCCATCATTCCTTGTCCTTTAATCAGATTCTGAAAAATATAACTGGGGTGCATACTAGACCTAAACAAAAAGGCATTCCTATGGCAGGTCTTACGATGGACACCAGTATTAATAGAATGATCACGTAATTTCTCAATATAGATATCTAAAAACTCAGTATTAGTAAATGACCAGTTAAATCTAAACTTCAAACAGCTGGTCAGACCATTCATGGTCTCATGAAAATCCACTAAGCCATCCAATGAGCCTCTCCATAACCAAAACAAATCATCGACAAAACGTTGATAAAATAGGACATGTTCCCTAAAGCCCTCAGTAGCAAACAATGTGGTATTCTCCCAGTGCGCAAGAAACATATTGGCGTAGCTATAGGCACATGAAGTCCCCATAGCTATGCCATGCTTCTGTAAATACATTTCACCATCAAAACTGAAGACATTATTTTCAAGGACAATCTCTAAAAAATAGCAAATAAGATCAACCTGTGCTGAAGTAAAATCACCATGAAGCAGAAGATATTCATGTATATACTGGATCCCTAACTCATTAGGAATCATGGTGAACAGGGACTATACATCAAAGGTTACAAAGATAACGTCTTCAACATCAATGATACATCTAGTACATTCATAGAGGTCTAACAAAAACTGTTTTGAGTCCCTTAAAACCACCTGATTCAAATTAATGACTGGTCTCAAAAACTTCTCAACATAAAGTGAAAGTGGCTCTGTGACCCACCCTCCACCTGCCACAATAGGTCTCATGGATGGATCAGCAGGGTTGCCACCTTTTAACAAGGGCAAAGTGGGACATGGGGGTGTGGTCAACATGATAGGGGTGTGGCCAACATGACACTGGCCACACCCCCACCACGACATCACCACCACAGAGAGTGAGAGATAGTATATGTATGATGTATGCAACATTGTGATACTACAGCATACTTGAAAACAACTTGAAAAAAAACTAAAAATCTGAAAATGCACTACACACACACTAATTAAACTTATTAAAAAAAACTAAAAACTAAAAAAAACACAAAACTCATAAAATAAACACTTTTAATTTAAAAAAAAAAAGTCAAAAAACCATCCATTGCTATTCAAAAAAAAAAAAAAAAAACTAAAAATCTACATACAAGCCAAAAGCTAAATTAAGACTTAATAATGTCAGCAAAAGCAAAGCACACAACTACAAATCCGTTATTAAATAAAATTAAAAAAAAACAAAAAAAAAAACACACACAAAAATTTTTTTTTTTAATTTTTTTTTAAAAATTTTTGAAATTTTGATGGGAGCCCGATTTGAAATAATATTGAAATAAAAGTCACCAATTCATCCCTCATATTTACACATCCATTACCATCAGCTTTTTAACAAGTCCACATTTACAGGTTTTACAGACCAAACTTACAGCATCTTTCCATTTAAACTTCACCAGTGAAAACGTTTTTTTGGTGGAGATAGAGAACCCCTAGTAGAGGGATGATTTACCTTTCAGTTTCGTAGTCTCCGGTCATCCTTTCAGTCACTTCTTCACTTTCTTCGCTTTTCTCTCTTCAGGTTCTGACTGGGAGAGGGCTAATTGCTAGAGAGGGCCTAATCCCAGAGTAGTCCCTAAATCTACAATTCAGTGACTCACCTGCAGATTCAGCAAAATAGAATCAGGCAAAGGTAAATTTTAAAGAAATCATAGAGATAGTAAAAAAGAGCAGTTTGTCAAGTTATAATAACCACTGCTCAGGTATTTCACTGCTGGTCAGTTCCTCACAATAAATAAATAAGTGCCCGGTTGTTCAAGAGAAGTCACCTGTGTTTCCCTGTGCCTAGCAAGTGCAAAGAAAGAGTTTCTAATGTGCCTGGCAGTTCATTACAATTTTTGCTAGAGAATAAGTTGCCATGGGTAATAGTGGGGATAAGTACAATGTACTTTTTCCATGGAAACCTCACAAAACATTAAAATCGTTGCACATATCTCGTGGGGGTAGTGTAACAGCCAAGCACAGGCCATAAAATTCTCCTGCTACCTGACTCCCAATTCACTACTCGCACCGCTCTTGTCGGTGGTCTCCTCTTCTCTGGAGATATCTGAGACTTTCAACTTCTCTTGAGCACCTACTCTCAATTCACTAACCACCAATGGCACCAGACTTGTGTGGCTCTCAAATAAAGTGCCTTCAAAAATCTTGAACCACAAAACAAAAGAAGTCCTCAAAGTTTCTGGAAGAGTGGCTGGTCCAGAAAAGTGGCTGAAAAACCAGATCATTGGCTGCAAGAATGCAAGGCTTTTTTTTTTGCATTGCATACAATAGCATACTATGGAGATGGTTTCACATATGATGGGCACTTTTCTTTTTTTAATCTGGTTTATACAGATTTCTTCTTTATTTCCAGACACTGGCTGGCATTTCCATAATCCAGGAAATATCACACTTTCATTAGCCAGGCCATAGAATCGATAATATGGAAATTTGCTGTGAAAGGCCATTCGATAATGCCTTTCCAGAAATAGAAGTCCAACAAGCAGCCATTCACCCTTCCCTTCTTTAGAAGGTACCTCATAAAACTTAAAAGGATTTTATGTTCCCCTTAAGTTAAACTTTTTACTCTGATTTGATTACAGTACCTGAAATTTTTTAGGAAGTCATGCAGTTTACAGTGTTTTGGTCTAGGGTTTTTCAATTTTTTTGCATGGCTGGTTTTCAACTTCTGCCTGCCACAAGATAGTTTCTTTGGTCTGAAGAGCTTTGGTGCAGTGTATTGGCTATTTCTGGTACTCAGTGCAGCATAAGCTGTTTGATTGTTATACCCTATGTAAAAATGGAAAGTGCTTCTGCTGCAATGATTCTAAGTTCTGGTCCCTGGGTTGTGGCCCCTGGCTGTTTGCATTCAGTGAGCTGAGTGGATTTAAGAGAGTTCTGGCTTCATAAGTTTTGCACTTGCCATGACTTGTGGATGCATCAGTGCTTCTTCAAATTCTGTCACTTCAGTCTGCAGCCAGTAGTATTCTGTTTCTACCTGCAACTCGCACTGAAATTCTCTCTTGTTCTGTCTTCAATTCTCTCTGCTCTCTTCATCATCTCTTGCTGCAGGTTGAGTGCTGCTCTGCTGCTCTGCTTGACTCTGTTGCACAGCTACCTGCCTGATATGATATATGGCACAAATGTGCTTAGTGTTGTTCAACGTATATATGCACACAACACAGCACAACTTGGTTAAATATCAAAAAAGAAAAATAAAAAAATTGGCTTAATGAAAACCTGGAAAAATTGGCATGGCACATGTTCAGCTGGCGATGGCATCGAAACATTGGCAAACGAAAACTGGGAAAAACGGTGGCGTGAAAAACATTGAAAAAAATTGGCACATGAAAATGAAAGAAAAACAATGGCACGAAAACATGGCATGTGGAAAAAACATTGGCATGTGAAAGAAGGGGCGGCTCAAACTGGCTCAAAAAAGACTGTCTTGAAAACAAAAAACATTGGCATGTGAAAAAACATTGGCGCTCAAAAATTGGCAACTGGCTCGAAAAACATTGGCAAAAACAAAAAACTGAAAAAAAAAAACTCATTGTGCCAAAAAAAGAACTGAAAAAAAAACATTTGGCAAAAAAAACTGGTGAAAAAATTGGCGAAAAAAAGAACTGGCAAAAAAAACATTGGCATAAAAAAAACTGGTGAAAAAAAACATTGCATGATGAAAAAGGAAAAAAGAAAAAAAGCAAAGAAAAAAACAAAAACATGCTCAAACGAAGAAAACACAACAAAAACATTAAAGCAGCTCATGGGCTTGGCATGCAAATGGGGGATTGGCATGATAAAAAAAGTGGCTCGAAAAATTAAGAATGAGGAAAAAACAGGCTAGAAAAGGAGCTTCCAGATTAGTAACACTAACAGCATGAAACAAATTGAAAAGCAGGCAAAAAATGAAAGTACTGAACACATGTGAAACAAAACCACCTTCAATGCCCCACCCACCGGAAAATGAATTAAGCAAGTAAAACAAACATAAAAACAATGTGGATATTGACCACCACACCATTAGTAAAAAAACCTAATTTACAGCACTTAACAGTATATAATTAAATGTATGACACACCCTTAGCAGTGGAGACCAATTATGTTAAGTACAACAAAGCAAAAATGATTATGAAATCACAGTAACCCTACAAACAGTAAATAAATTGCATAAAAATCAAAAACCAAAACAATAAAAACTGAAGACAAGAAGTAATAACACAATGGTAAACATAAAAGTGCAACATAAAATAACATAAAAATCCAATCCAATTCAAAAAATAAAAATAAAAAATAAAAACTAACAAACAGCATCCATCCACAAAAAACAAAATAATAAAAAAAAAAAATCAAAATAAAAAATTCCTTTTAAGAATAACATATATTCCTTTAACACAAAGCAATTACAAAAGCACAGAAATAGCAAGTTTTACCTCCCAAGTTTTACAAAATAAGCATATTCACATTAAAAGCACAACCCAACAATTTAAAATTACACCCAATGTAAACAATTACATACAAATTGCATAGAAATTATAAAAATTAAAATAAAATTAAGCTTAAGTAGAAATGCATAATTGTATAAATGAAAACAGTTACCACAGTACAGCATATGCAACATTAATAAAACAACATTATATTGCATATACAGAAATACTAATGGGAATCAAAAGTTACTACTGTTTGAAAACAGCCAACTTAAAGAAAAACAACAGTATGAACATGGAGTTATACAAAATAAAAAGCCTATGCTCCCTAAATATGCATATTCCTACAAACAGCATTATGGTGCCTTTTAAATAAATGCTAAGTTTATAAACCAATTCCCATAATAACACACACAATACAACACAGTCACACCTAGTTAAAAAAAAATACAGTTTTGCTATAACCCCACCACTATATAATAACAAATAGCACAAAAATATTAAACAAATTCTTATCACTTTAAAAAATATTAACAAATATATAATTTTAACTAACACAAACTTTAACTGTCCTACCCATTAATATTAAAACTAACTAAAATTAAAAAAAAATACCACTGACTGCTACCAATTTAAGCTAGTACACATTTAAATAAATACATACACAAAATAAATAAACTTAACTAACTACATTTTAAATTACTAAAAAACTTAAATGAATAAAATACTAACCAATTTTAACAAACCTAAATATAAACAAAATAACCTTATCTATAACCCCTCAGTTATTGCTGGGCTGGCTGTGGCTCCCTTGCTGGCTTATCTACTGCTGGCTGGCTGGGCTGACTCCCTGGCTGGGCTGCTCCTTCCGCTGGCTGCTGGCTGGCTGCTGCTGGCACTCCTGTGGCTGGCTGGGCTGGCTGCCTTGCTGGCTGGCTGTGGGCTGGCTCCCTTGCTGGCTGGCTGGCTGGCTGGCTGGGCTGCTGGCTGGGCTGGCTGGCTGGCTTGGCTGGCTGGCTGGGCTGCTGCTGCTGGCTCTGGGCCAGCTCTCTTGCTGGCTTGGCTGCTGGCTTGGCTGGGCTGGCCTGGCTTTCTGGCTTGCTGGCTGGCTGGCTGGGCTGGCTGGGCTCTGCTGGCTGCTGGCTTATGCTGGGCTTCAGCTGCAGCCCTGGCTTAATTGGTATAGCTGCGGGGGTGCTGTGCTGCTGTTCCCCCACCCCAACAGTGTAGAGAAAGCCTCACTTTATGGAAGACACCGAAAGGCGGGCCGCGTGCAGAAAACTGCGCCCGGAGTATTTTGGCTTTTTCATAGAAACAAAAATGGCGCAGAGGGAAAAAAGGTGACTTTTAAAAGGTGGCATGAGTGGCGGGAGGCGGGATGAAACACTCAAACCGTGGTGGCAACAGCTATGGATCAGTCTGATGTTTATGTATCTTAGGCAGGCCTTGTATAAGTCGAATCAAAGGGTTGACTACCTTTAAAAAAGAAAACACTTCTTCAGTAATAAGATGGGCAGAAAAACATCAAATATACAATTACTTACAGATGAAATAACCCTGTGTACGTCCTCACTGGTTATCTTATCATAAAAGCTCCAGTCACCTAACATGGAGATCATAGATTGACAATAATGGGATCTATCCATCACAACAATAAGGCCACCTTTATCTGCTGGACGAATCACAATAAAATTATTATGTTGTAACTCTTTCAAAGCTGTCCTTTCAGCATATAAGAGATTAGGTTTAGAGTATGTCCTCTGATTGTTCTGCTTGTCATAGAAAATAAAAAATATCTTCTTCAGTCAGTTTCAAATATGCTTCCACTAAGGGATGGTTACTGGGAACATAGCTACTCAATTTCTTGAGGCTGGGATGATAACTGGCATCATTATTAGATGCATGTCCTACACCTGTACCACCATATAGTAAATGCAGCATAATATTCCTACAGAACACTTTTAAATCTAAAATTTTGTCTGGCATCCTGCTCTTACTTGTAGGTATAAAATTTAGGCCCTTACAAAGAACACGTCTCTCCTCAGACGAAAGTTCATATGTGGAAATATTCCAAATTAATGATTCAGGGCCTTCCCCCACATCTTTTTTAATGTTTGATTCTGATTCTGTTCTCCAGATAGCTTGTAAGTCTGGCGCCCCCTGCTGACTGATCATCCACGTCCTCCTCCTCTGTCCGAACGGACAGGTACGGGAAAAGGGAGGTCACCTATGGTGCCATTTCTCATAATGTTAAAGGCTTCAGTGTTGGCAGATTGAACATTTCTACCCTTTGGTCTAACCACCCTTTCTACCCTGTGACCAAAATCACTACTATTTTTATTATTATTATTAACTATGACCTTGGGGTATAAACTACCCGCAAAACCAGCCTCAGGACAGGTATCATCACAACCATTAACACCTGATAGCTGGTCCATTTTGTTTGACAATGTATCTGCCCCAGAGTCTCTACAGGGAGACTCCTGGTTAGCAGTAGTGCGTATAATAACCCAATTTATACCACTGCAACAGAATATATCAGAACCTTTAACAGGCTCAAACTCATGGTTGCTGTTTATGGATTATCACCCTTCGTGCAGACAGAAGGAGAGGTCTGAAAGAGATGGCTTCTATTAAGCCCTTATTAAAGAAATGAAGACACCAGAAGTAAATAGGAAATAGTAGTGGTTATTTATTTATTTATTTGTTTTTTACTGTTGCACATGAGAACATTAACAGTGCAGTGTATATATTTATATTTATATATACATGTATGGGTCTACCTGACATGGTCGACAGTTCATATGATCGACACTCATTTGGTCGACAGTTCATTTGGTCGACAAGCAGATTTGCCCCCTTCCCCAATGTTGTGCGACCCTGGAGTTGATATATATAGTTAGAGGGGGTATGGGGGGCACAGCCCCCCACATTGGGGGGAGTGGGGGGGGTGAAGCCCCCCACCTAAAATGCTTGTCGATCAAATGAACTGTCGACCAAATGAACTGTCGACCATATGAACTGTCGACCATGTCAGGTAGACCCACATGTATATATATATATATATATATATATATATATATATATATATGTTCACACATGTATATATTTATACATATATATATATATATATATATATATATATATATACATATATATATATATATATATATATATATATTGTTTTATGTTTTATTCCATTTATATTTTTTGCATTCTTTGCTTGTGCAGTATTTGCAGGAAATGTGGTCTTTCAGTTTTAACTGTTTCACTTTAATTGATGTGCATTTTAATTTATGTACTTTTATGATTGGGTGATGCTTTATTACTATGTGTTTAAATGGGGTGCATTTTAGCTTTTTATTTAGTCTGATGAAGCTTAACTGTGGAAGCGCTTACCTTTTGTTACAATAAATATCCTGGATTGTTTTTTACTACTGGAGGACTTTGTGACTGTGTTTTTCCTGCCTTGATGTCTGCATTTTCCTTTTGGAGTATTTTGTTTACTGGAAGAATCAGTGATTGTGCCTGATTGTGCCTCATTGCTACAGCAGCTGCATTTCTCTGCTTGGCTTCTGCTTGGTTCATCCATTGCTTATTTCCTACATTATTTCAGTTATTTATATATTTTTAGCAACAGAGTATTTATCCCTTGGTCTGCACTTTTTTTGTTTTGTTTTTATAAAATATTTTTAGACTACTTTATTTTGTTTCAAAGTGCATTTTAGTCTCTGCAGACCTGCGGTTTGTTTTTTCATTGTTTTGGGGTGGTTTCTGTGTTGCTATCAGTTTTCTCAATGGAGTTTCCTATCACCAGAATATTGGGTTGTGAAGTGTTTTGCCTCATGGGCTTGGTAGGTGAGGCACAATGAGATGCAGATGCAGATTTTCTGAGGACTGCACCTGAGAGACCTTTGAGGTTTGGGTAAGTTATATGTGAACAGCTTTGCATGTGTTGGTCTATGTGTCTGTTAGATAAAACGTGTGGTGAGTGTTGTGTGCGAGTCACTGACACCCCGTTTGCTGACTTTTGTGTCTGTATGTCAGAGTATAGCCACCAGTGTGAATTTGTAACTACATCTCTCACATACTGTATTTAAGTGTCTGTCAGTGTACATAAGGCAACTGTTACATTGCTTCAGGATACCCATGTCTACCAAGCTGGATGCAGAGATAGCAAAAAGGTGCAAATCCATGGCTACAGGTCTTCATGTGCATTTGAAAGGACAGGAGTGGTGGGGTGAGGGACTCACTTATAAAAGCTGTATAAAACTTCAGTTTTTTGCATCACTGTTTTCTATCTCCATGGGAGAAATAGTTTTTGTTCTTTTTTTCCATAAGTGGCCATATTGGTTGTTGCTTATTTATTCAATAATTAGATTAATGTTTTTATTCTGTTGTTTTGTCACAGTACTGTAATGGGTTGTTTTTATTAACAACGACTTGTTTCTGGCAAATAAATATGCTTACAAGTTGGTTTGTTAATAATACCCTGCATTGGCCTCTTTGGATATCCTGGCCACTGAATAATGAAATATCAGCTGCTGTTAGGTTTTTTACTCTACCATATACTAGTCTGTGCTGTGGCAAGGGAATAATAATTCTATTAACATAATCTACAAATGGTTAAAATATTATCATGGAACATTAATAGGATTAAACATCCCATACAGATGGATAAAATGTTTTGTTATATAAGAAAATTGTAGTCAGAGATTTTGATATTAAAAGAAACTCACTTAAATAAACCAAAACACTCATTAAAGCCGAGTGACGCCTCCAGGTGCATCTGCAGTTATTGCCTACTGCTCTTCTAGGCGTCAAATATTGCTTGTTCATATTTGCATTAATAATTCCAAAACCATGCCCTATACGAGGTATCAGAATATTTTCTCTTGAAGCATACATGATGGCAAACACAATTGTATTGATATTTGACCTATGTCAATGAGCATTTGTTAGAATTGTGAGGTGATAACTTTATTTTTAAAGACTCAAGCCACGCCCACTAGGAGTTAAAGGTACACAATCAAAAGAGCTGTACTGGAGGGAATGAGAACTGGAAAGACGTGGTTACAGGTACAGTGGGTTTATGTTTATTCAGATGGCAGAAGAAAGGTGGAAGTCATATCAGTGATGAAACATAAAGTAAACTTCCATAACACAGAAAAACAGATGGTTAGCAGGGGAAAGTACATCTTAGTTAAAGCATGTTGGAAGGTTTACAGGTAATGGTAGTTGTTATGAAAGACTTGCTTGATACACAAGAAGTTTTAATAATATGGGCAGAATACTGAACATAGTTCTTAATTAGGATGAAGTATATTCTGGCCCAAGACTGTGTTCACTTCCTGCCACTGGTAAATTTTCATAATGTGTTATCGTCATGATGCGTATGGTAGACCTGTTCTACTGGTTGAAGTGTGTAGGACCTTGCCATACCTGTTTTTTTTTCCAAGATATAAATCTTTTTCTAAGATTGATGAAATATTTGTTTCATTAGAATCTGCTTAAATTTAGATTAATATATTACTGTATAACAATATTACCGTATAACAATATCAGATCATGTTCTACTAATGGTGAACTTCAACAAAGATGATACACCCAAGTGCAAAATTAGGGCTGGCTAACTTATTATTATGAAAGGGAGAGAAGTTCAGGGAAATAATCGGGGAAAACCTTTCATCTAAAACCAGTTCCTACATCTCTCATCTTTATCTTACTTACTAAACTTAAACCATGCACCCCCTCAGCTGATCTCTTACCAGCTTAATATCTGCAGATTCCTGAAAAAGTACTATCCTACCCTATTTCCATTCTTATCAACAGAACCATTACTGAAGGCCTTATCCCATCTCTCTGGAAAATTTTTCACATTATCCCACTTCATAAAGGTGGTAACTCCATCAAACTTTCAAACTATCGCCCCATTGCCCTACTCTCTCCTCCAGCCAAACTAATGGAAAAATGTATCCACCAACAGCTACTTGATCACCTTCTCTTAAATAACCTTCTGTCAGATTGTCATCATGGCTTTAGGCCTTTTCATAGCACCACTACTGCACTCTTATCCTTCTCTGACTGCATTAACAAACATTGTAACAATAATAAGCTCTCTGCTGCACTTTTTATTGACCTTTCTAAAGCCTTTGATATGGTTAACCATCAAATACTTCTGAACATACTAAATACTCTCTCATTCACCTCACAAACACTACAATGGTTCAAGTCCTATTTAGAAAATAGACAGCAAGCTGTCATCTGGGACAATTACCTTTCCTCTCATCTTCCTATTACTTTGGGGGTCCCACAAGGCTCTATCCTAGGACCTCTCCTCTTCTCTATATTCATTAACAATCTACATCTAAATATTCATCATGCCACCTGCATTCAATTTGCAGATGATTCTACTCTAGTATGTACTGCCTCCTCTGCTCCTGAACTCCAAACCATTACTCAATCTATATTTAGCTCAGTTGAGAATTGGTTCCTACAACATTGCCTCCTACTAAATGCCAAAAAAACTAATCTACTGCTTTTTACCCCAACACTTAAGTTTTCCCCTATTCACCTCACTGTCAAGACTAGTAACGGCACTATCATTGCACCAGACCCAACTACCAAACTATTAGGCATAACAATTGATCAACATCTTAACTTTGATTCACATATTAACATGACTATCAAAACTGTAAACAGAAAATTTGTCTCTCTCTATCGTATAACATCTTTTCTTACCCCTGAAGCCAGAACCATCATTGCCCATACCCACCTTATCTCTACCCTCCTCTATGCTTCCCCTATTTATACCAATCTCTCCAAAAGTGACCTTAATAAACTGACAACCTCCTATAACAAGATTACCAGATTTGCCACTGGTCCCCCATTTAAAACCCACCACTGTCTAAATCTTAAACAGCTTGGTTGGCTAGAACTTCAAAACCAACTACTTTTTCAACAACTTATCATTACCCATAAAATATTACATCAGCCCACCAACACTCCTATTCTCAGTAGCCTAATCTCTCCCTATAGTAATCTCAGTACCCTTCTCTCAGTGAATAAATGACAAGTAACCATCCAGAAATCCTTTAACAAAGCAGGTGACTCCCTCTTCTCTAATTCAGTAGGGAGAATCTGGAACAGGCTTCCCAGCAATCTACAATTACTTTCATCATTACCACTCTTCAAGAATCGAATAAAACTACTCCTTAAAACCCAGTGGCTTTGCCCATGCACTAACCCAGATTAAAACTAAATGTAGTGTTACTGTTTTCACCCTCTTTCAATAACCAAACCTGATTACTAATGTTGATTTTTTGGCTTTAATCTTCTCCTGTCTTCTAGTGCCTGTAAACTACCCTGTATTCATAAAATAAGAATATTCCCCTATTCCAAGCACCTGCATTTCAATGCTATATGCATTTCTTTCTGTTTTTCTAGTGGGTATAATCCTGAACATACCCAATAACCACCTAAATCCATCTTACCTTTCCTACTTTTCTCTAAGACAAATGTCTATCCTTTTACCTTATCATTCTGCTTACATTGGGGGGGGGGGACTTTCGGAAATTCAATAAATGAAGAAAAGGTATATAAATGTTTATTGATGAGTATTTTTGTCTTCTGTCTTTATTGTCTATTTCATTTTTTCATTTATTCTTTGTAATATTGTTACTTAGCATAGTTTGGAGCTTATCTCCCCGGGCCTCCACTGAAAATGGACATGTATCCAGTTGGACTAGCCCGGTCAGCAAATGTAAAATAAAATAAATAAATAAATAAAACCTTGAAATTTCTATGTCGCCAGAGAACTACCATCCTGTAACATGGGATAATACAAACATTAAATTATCTGCTTTGCAACATAGAAAAATGTGATTAAAACAAGCTTTTATCAAAGAATGGCAGATATATATATATATATATAAGTGGCTCTGGGTGCTCAGTTAGCAGACACTGATGGATCGTCAGAAGTATTACAATTCACTAAATGGCAATTTAGGTTAAATGAATTGACTTTACTCCTTCCAAACAAAAATATTTAGTTGTATGCTTAATATAGATGTAGTCAGTCTACCAACAGCACTTTTTTCAAATGCTGATAGATCGAATAATATCTGCCCAAATACCTTTCATAGATAGTGATGGTTTCCCTTTTTCCCCCCACTGTTGTGCAACGTCAGAGTAGGTGCATATTATTTGTTGGGGGTGGGGGTGCTGCAGGTCTTGCACCTTCCTGCAAAGAATGTTTCCAAACATCAGTAAAGGTGTTTCAGCAGAAGTTTTTCAATCAGCTGTCAAAATAAATAAATTAATTAATTAAAAAAATGGCTGATGACTGAGCGACACAAATCTGTTTAAGACAGCAGTCAGTAGAATGGACTATTATCGTGATACACAAAGGGGGAGGAAGTCACTTCTGCTAAAGACATTTTGCATAAATTGTTTGCATATTATAAGTAGCTGTACTCTGTAAGATCAGACACGTAATTCCAGATATCTAAAGCAATAGCATACTAAACTGCATTGTAGATTTCCTACCAGAAAGGTAAATTATGCACTAAATAAGGCTTCAAATGGTAAAACTATAGGCCCAGATGGGTTACCCCAAAGAAATATACAAAGCAGGACAATCATTATTGACAAATAAAACAGCCAACAGAGTGCTGTTAACACAGGTTATTCCATATGCCTGGAAACAGGTCTACAGTGGTAACACTACCAAAACTGGGCAAGGGCCCTTTATTAACATCATCTTTTAGACATATTTCCATCTTAAAGCAAGATTATAAACCATTCACCTCTCTAGTAGCTAATAGTGTAGCCACTCTCCTTCCTTCCCTGATTTATTTGAATAAAGCTGGGTTTGAGGAAGGTTGTAATACCTTCACAACTTGTTAAAATAGCTTTTGCATCCAGAAAGGGTGACCAGTTACTTTTAATTAGCCCTGATGCTGAGACAGCACTCAATAGAGTTTCATAATCTTTTTTATTTCTGGTCCTTCAAAGGTTCAACTTTCCATCAAAGTTTTGCACGCACTGATTCTAAAATTATGATTAAGATTGGCCCCATGCTCTCTGAGAAGTGACCTAGCAAATGGGTACAAGGCAGGGGTACTGCCTCTTTTCCCTATTGTTCATACTTTATTTGGAAGATTTAGTAATTAGCCTGAGGTCACTGTTACACCCGGGATACTTCTACTTCTAATTGAACAATAATATAATTCAATTATTCTCTACAAATGATTTCCTGATTTAACTCGGAGAAACAACCAGGGGGTGTATTTAATGAAGTTAATAGATTTCAAAGTCTCTCTGGATAGAAAATGAACGAGGCAAAGGCAGAGGTGATTAAAGCAAATGTTATTCCTTCTGATAAGCACGCGCACTAATTTCCATTATTAACATTAGAAAATTAGATCACTTACTTAAGAATACAATTTTCTCATAAAGTTGAAAATTCAGTGGCATCAACATAGACTATTACTAACAAAATAAATAAATATATGCTTACTTGGGTGCTTTGAACCTATTTTTTTTTCAGCAAAGAATAATGTCTATAAAATAGTTTATATGGTTTACTACCATAACCTGGAAATGCACTTGGCTGAGTCTTCATATCGCTGAACTTAAATAGCAGAAATGAAAACATTTTTTTGCCCCCATTTTGAACCATGGTAATGTCGAGAGTTTGATATTTGCTGTCTTGAAAATGTGCCTGTTGACCTGCATGTGCCATCCGGACGTTGATATTGAAGCTTCAGTACCATAAGTTTTGATGTTTAGCCGCTTTGAGAGTCTACTTTTGCCATTCCGTTACTGGACCAAGTGCATTTCAAGGTTATGATAGTAAACCATTTATACTTCCTCTGATACTGACTTTCTACCAGTGATTGCCCTTGTTTTCCAGTAGAGAGACTCTTCTCAATATCAAGAGGATGGCCACTTCTTATTTATGGAGCTGTAGTAATTTCAGGATATCATGGAACCCTCTTTGTCTCCCCAGAAAGATTAGGGGGAGTATTTCAGTACCAGACTTCGACAACTGCATTTAAACAGCCAAGTTAAAGATGTATATTCTTCTCTCTTAGCCGATCCACTCAGTCTAGAAGAATAACTTGTAGGATCTATTAGGTAGCATCATTAAATTCTACAAGTTGTTTTATTCAAGTAGTCTCTGCTTTTCCAGAGATTTATCTTCCATACTTCCACTGCCCAGACAGGAAGGGGTATATGTTATATTGCTTATGACTATTGTAGCTTAGTGCAGGTCTGCTTTTCACCTAAACATATTTTAGTAAGGGGTTAAGAACAGTCTGCATGGTATCATGTACTTACCAGCAGTGTCAGTGGTACAACAGGCAGCACATTCAATTTTTGTCCATAAAACTGTGAGTTCTGTTCTCATGCCAGGTAGATTGATGGCTGACACTGCAGTGCAACACATGGGTATGTCATCCTTTGGATAAGATGTTAAGCCAATAGCTCATCTACGTGAGTTCATAGTAGTGCAGATGGATGTAAAAGATCCCACAGCACCTTTCATAAAGAGTAGAGGTCCTTTATTTATATATACATATTTACAAATGTATACATATTTACAAATTTATACAATCATTTAACTCATTTTCAAAATTTTACACATTACAGCTTGCCATTCCTATACTTTTATATTAATTCCACACTCCTTTTTATATAACCATAATCTAATTTTCTTTAATATTAGTGACAATATCCATTTTCCACAAAACATGATTTCATTAATTCTTTCATTTCACAATACCCAGACAACATAAAATACTTCATCTAAATCTATTTTCATTTTTATGCTTTCATAATATCCGTATTCAGTCATGTCTATATCTATATCCTATCATTTTTAATATTTAAAAAAAGTCTATGCATAACTTAATGCACATTTTTTCTCTCTCATATTTTAAGACAACATGTTCTGTTGTTTTTTCTGCTCCAAAATACAAGAATATTTTGCCTTAACTGGCAATTTTTTTTCTCAATCTCCACAAAAAAAAATCTTGGCATTCAACATTATATCTACACTACTTGTTTCTTTCCATAATTGCTCTTGTCATTACTTCTGGAACATGTCCCCATGGATTTTCTCATAATATTATTATACCATCTCCAGGATTCAATAGCACCTACCCTAAGTTTACACTAAGTGTACACCTTCCTGAGTAAGCAGACAACACAGACATAACTCTCACCTTCTTTCTTCTAATTGTAGTTTTCCTACTGATATTTTTGCAGCTTTACATATTGACAAGGATTCATAAAGTTTACCACAAAGTGTAGACTACATGTACACTTACTGTAATCTTTCTGAGTGACTAGAAAACCAAAAAAAATTGTGATAAGAATGTTCTTGAATACATGCTGTGTACACAATGTAGGCTTTATTGAATATGTCCCCATATATTTTTCTGTCTTCTTCCACTTAATAATTCTTTTCCACATTCTTATCTTTTGTTGATAATTTTCTAACTCTTCCTTAAAACATTATTTTGTTCTTTTATTATTTCTTCTAATTTCCAAAATTCATTATCCTTCAATACATTTGTCACTAATTCTTTATTTTTTTCATTTAACCATTTTAATACCTTATATAAATTTAATGAAGCAGCATAAACTACTGGATTTATCATACCTAATCCTCTTCCTCCATTACTGTTAATTAAGTATTTAATTTATTTTACATTTGTTGACTGGTTTTGTCTATTTGAGCTGAGTAACCCTTTCTCAATGGAGGCCCGGGGAGAAAAGTTCCAAGTTATACAGTTATCATTTACAGAAGCAATTAACAACAGAAATACAGAATTTATACAAAACATTTAAATGGAAGCAGTAAAATATCATATAAAATAAAAATATAGTTTTGACATAAGTAAAATCAAGTATCCTTCTGTAGAATATTTGTGTAGATTGTTTACAGTAAATATACAGAAAGTTAGGTGAGAGACAAGATATACAAGGCTAGAGAGTGCTTAGGAAAAAAATAAGTGGAGGGAAGGTGGTAGATTGTTATTAGGACTGAAAGGATGTTTACAGAGGGTGAGTACAGTGGCAAGACCAGTGGCTTTTTAAGTATTCTTTGGTGGCTGCCTTGAATTGTTTAAGTTGCTTAAGGGTCCTGATTTCTAGTGGGAACCTGTTCCAGGCAATGGTAGGATTGTAGCTATAGAGGTTCCACCGAAATTTGGTGTTAGGTTTATAGATTAGTAACAGGTCTTGTTTGGAGCTCCGGAGAGTTCTAGTGGGAGAATAATGGAAGATGAGAACTGAAAGAGCAGGACAGTAGGAAGGCTGGTATAGGATAGAGTGAATAATCTGGAGCTGAGAGAGGAGAAGCAGGTGGGGTAATTCTAGTCAGTTTAGGTAATGTATTGAGAGACAGTGATGGGATTTGTAAGTTTAATGAGCAGCAAATCTTGCTACCTTGTTGTAGGCAGGTTCTAATTTGGCTAGGAGTGAGGAGTTGAGATTTGTAAGATTTTGAGAGCTATACATTAGACTGGGTAGGAGGTAAACATGAGAGAGTTACCTTTGCTTCAGTGGAGAGAAACTTTTTCTTTCAGTAAAGGAGCCCTAGTTCTGATGAGTTTCCCTGATACAATTATTTACATGTAAGTCAAACTTAAGTTGATCATCGATGGTGACACCTAAAAGTTTTGTGCTGGATTCTACCTCAATGGGAGTGTTATTGTGAGACAATATAGAGAAAGTGAATGTAATGTGGTTAACGTTTTTAAGGAGGAAGAGTAATAGTTTTAGTTTTTCTCGGGTTAAGGACAAGCTGGTTATTGGAGAGCCAGGTTTCAACTGAGTTAAAGGATGTCTGAGTAGCTGAGATGAGCTCAGAGGGAGAGTCAGCAATGGTGATGACTGTAGAGTCATCAGTGTATTGTACCAGGGATGACTGAGGGCAAAAAGTATAGAGAAGACTAGTAATGATATTGAAAAGTAATGGACCAAGAACAGATCCCTGAGGAACACCCATTTTAACTGGGAGAGTAGAGGAGAGTGCAGAGTGTCAACTCACTGATTGCAGTCGGTCAATGAGGTAGCTGGAAAACCATGCAACAGTAGCAGTGGAGAAGTTAAGGTTAGTCAGTTTGTTCAGTAGAAGAGAGTGAAAGACTGGGTCAAAAGCTTTTGAGAGGTCTAAGAATAGGCAAGAGATACGTTTGTTGTCATCTCTGGTTAGAGAAATAGTGTTAAGGAAGGATATTAGGGCAGTAGTAGTGCTATGTTTAGGTTGAAAGCCATGTTGAGTGGGTGTGAGCAGATTTTCCTGTAGTAGATATTGCATGACATGTTTATGTTTACATTTTTCAAGTACTTTACAGAGAGGGGAGGATAGTGATAGGTCTAACATTGGTGATTTCAGTGGAGTTACCTCCTTTGTGTATAGGTAAAGTGTAGAACTGCTTTCAGATGGAAGGGACTTTAGCCTCAGAGCTGGAGCAACTATTTAAGATAGAAACAGGGAGAGTGAGGGAGTCAGCTGCTAACTGAAGGAAAAGGGAAGGGATATTGTCAGCTGATACTGAGCATAGTTTTAATTTGGAGAGCAGAGATTTGATGTAGCTAGTGGGTACAGGCTTGAGGGAAAAAGTATTAGAAGAGTTTATAATTGGAACAGGTTCTGAGGAGCTTGAAATATTAATAGTAGAGGAGTCAGGGTTAAATAGCTTAGATATGGATTCCATGAAATAGGTGTTAAAGATGGCGGCAGCTTTATTTAGGTGTCTTGTCTGGGCATGGATTGGGGGAACAAGGACTACCAGGATGCAGAGTTCCTTATATTTTTGCGAGTCTGCAGGGAGCTTAGTTTTTACCAATGTTTTCCATGACCTGTCTCTGTTTTTCATTAGGGTGAGGGTGGCATTAGATAACCATGAAGATATGTTAGATTTTATATGGACTTTGCGGAGATGAGCTAGTGAGTTAAGAATGCTAAGGAATGGAAATTGAAAGACTGGACTGTTTCGTCGAGGGGGAGTTGGGTAAATAATTTCCAGTTTACTCTAGAGAGGAGGTCTTTAAAAGTCTCTGGGTGGAAGTTAAATAGTTTGTGACAGGTTATAAACCTGTGTGGTTTTGTGAAGTGAGGAGTGAATCTATGCACTTTTATTGGAGTGTGATCAATTAGGAAGTTGAAGTTGAGTTAAGGTTTCAGGGTTATGATACTTGGAGGGATTAGAGACTAGTATCCAGTCAATAAGAGTGCTAGGAATGTGTAAGTTGTTGGTATGGGTGGGTTCAGAGATTAGTTTTATAAAGCCATATAAATAAATGTGTAAGGGAGAATTTTGAGGACAGAGAGTTAACCAGTTAATATTTATGTCCCAGAGAAGGATGGTTTCATTGTGAATATGTTGAGAGAACTATGAAAGTATGTTTTTCAGCAGGGGAATGTTATCCCCTAGTGGCATGTAGATGGTTGCTACAGTGATAGTAGTATAGTTATTAAGTTTAAGGTTAGCTGTCAGTATTTCTGCAGGTGGAAAGGATGGGATAGGATTCTTAAGACTTGTAAGAGTAAGGTGGTTGCAGTAGACAATGGCAACTCCATCCCCTTTTTTTTTGGTGATCTAAGCGAAGTATACTATAACCATGAGGGAGTTCTGTGGTTTTAGCCAAGTTTCTGGGGTTCCTATTATATAATCAAAGACGCAATCCTTCGAATGCATCTTGATTGAACTTGAAAGCAAGAAACAGCGAAATGGCATATAATTGATTTCTTTCCCTGGGAAAGAAATTGCTGGGCCACCTCCATTACCTTTCCATTTTCCTCACTGTAGTGCAATCTCAGAGTTGGTATATTTAACTTTATGTAATGTTTTGAAGTTTTTATTTTTATTTATTTATTTTTTTTGTGGAACAGCGATTTTTTTTTTTAGCTGGGAAAAAAAAATCGCTGTTCCAAATGTTCGGGATTGTAAACTTTCCTTACATGGGGTCAATAAATCAACGTTCACTTTTTTAAGTGTTTGCTGATTTAGTATAGACCCAGTTTATGTTAGGGTGATGCCATGTGGGGTGTAGTTGGAGATCCAGGCAAGGAGTTCACTAACTTTGTTTAGAATACTTCTAGTATTTATTGAGTAGAAGTAGATCTGTTTGTTTGGAAAGGTGGAGACTCCTGGGTTGGGGGAAATAGAGTTATTGATGCAGGAGTGATGGATGGGACCCACATTTGGATGGATGTCTGCTGGTAGAAGAAGGACATCAGGGAGGTAGTAGAGTTTGTTTTTGTATAGGTAATAAGTCAAGTATTTTGTTTATATATAGTATACCTCTTTTAACAAGATTTAATCTTCATATCTGTATAAAAAGAAGACTATTTCTAATAAAAGCTTTTTCATATCCTCTAAGGATCATAACATCAGGTAAACATGCTATCTTTCTTATTAACACTGAATTAATCAAATGCACTTTTTATATGCTAATCTGTAGGTTTCCAGTAACATACAAATATACTCCCTATATTATTTCACATCCTCTTTATCAAAATATATCGTTAAACAGAAATTTATTTCATACAGTATTGTACAACTGCTATTTTTATCATATCATCTATTCCTTTAGTCTCTTTCTTGTTAAGCATCATACCTCTTTCCTTTAAACTCCCAACTAAATAATCACTTCTCTCATCCACTCTCTGTTTTTAATTGTTAAAATAATGTCTTCTGCATATGATAACATAACTGTAGTTTTAGTTTCTGTTTGAATTTTTTAATTTGCATTCTTCAGCTTCTGGTTTACCTCTCTAACTAACTATAGTAATTATAACCAAACAAGTAAAATACTACTCATAGGACACAGTTGTCTTATACCATTATTCATATATTTTTTTTTACTTAACCATCCATTAACTAATACCCTAACTTTATTATTGTTATAAGCTGTTCTACACATTTGCTTGATTTGATTATTGTATGTATATATGGTTCCTCTTCACAATCCTGAATTACTGAATACTCAAAATTCAGTAACTTGAGACTGTAAAGACAGAAGCGTGAATTCAAATCTCTCGAATTCGCGCTTATGCATGTCAGCTGCGGGATGGTAAGGGTGTGAGTTGGGATGTTTTACGGAAGTAAAGGTAAGTGAGTGTATGTGTGTGTTTTGTAAGTTGTGCTTGTGGATTAGGGTAGGAAGGTGGGAGCATAAGTGTGAGTGTTGGCTGTGTCTATGTATGTATGATGTGTTTGTGTGTGTGTGTGCAAGGCAGTTTAAAATGTCTGAGTGTTTTTTTCTTTTTTTGTGTACTAGTGCGATCTCGGAGTTAGAATATATAAGTAGGGGGTGAGGGGGGTGCAGGGGGCTTGCCCCTATGTATGTAGTATAGGGCTTATAGTTTATTTTGTTGGTTCGACTTTATAATTTGTTACTGAAATTCAGTAATTTGATATTATGATATATATATATATATATATATATATATATATATATATATATATATATACACACACACACACACACACACACACACACACGCACACACACATCTATATCTATCGCTATATATATATATATATATATATATATATATATATATAGATATATATGCATTATTTTCCACAATATATCATATGCTTTATTAATATCACCTACCATAAGTTTTATATTTTCCTTTTTACTATCTATAATTTCTCTCACTGTAATTAATAATTCTTGACATCCTTTTCCTTTTGTACCATACACACTTTGTTCCATTATGTATTGTATCTTTATTCTCAAATCTCTTTTGTGCTATTTTCATAAATATACCGGAAAAACAGCAGGTTGCACCAGGAATAAACTCGAAACACCAACAGCAGCGAGAGAAAGCGCTCAACTGTTGTATTTTTTATTAAAGACGTGTGGATTTTATTATTGCCTGTGGTCATTTCCAGCTGTTTTCCACTGTGAGCAGGCAGCTAGCGGGTTGTTTTGGCTGCTGTTGGTGTTTCGAGTTTATTTTCATAAATATCTTATAGTCTGTATTATTCAGACCTATTGATGTCATTACATTTACTGCTGCAATATTCTTAACAGATGAGATTCCCTGCTATGGAAGCCCAATGTCAGGCCAATCTACCAAAGACTACTTGTTGCTTTTAAAAGGTATGCCAAACATCACCCAAACGCTCCTTGCATAATGTAAGGCATAAAGGTGATGTTCAGGCCCACCTTAATCAGAACTTCTTTCCTGCTAGTCTGACTGTATCTTTTTACCACTGGTCTGTTTACCTGTGTCTGTTTTCTGCCAGTTTAATGCATTTTCATTCTCCAGTGACTACCTATGCCTGGTTCCTGATTTCTATTGCAGTCACATACAAGTGCACTGTTGAGGATTTTGTTTTTTCTTACTTTTTTTGTGCTCCTTGGGGTTAATGTCATCCAGGAAGGGTAAATGCCAGTGTGGGAGACAGATTCCCTATAAAGACCACCATGATAAGTGTCTTTTTTGTCTAGGAGCGTCTCATGACCATACGTCTTGTTCTACTTGTCAGGTGTTTGTCCTGAAAACCCTTCACAGTAGACTTTCTTCCCTTTCCTTGTATATTGAGAAGCAGCACCTTAACCCTCTCACTAAAGATACAATGAAAGGAATCTCCCCCCCGAGGGTCAGCTGTCAGTGAAGAAGAAGGTGAAAAAGGTACGACTGGAATCTTCCACTGTCCATCTTCTGCCAGGTGTTTCTCCCAAGGTTGTTACAAACCCGGAGGCTTAATGGGCTGTGTTGTCAGATTTTTCTGCCGTGACCATGTCAGAGGCCAGTGAGGGTCCAGCTGTGAGCATGTCTGAAGAGGCTTTGCAGGCATCTGTTATGGATGTACAGGGGGAACCATGGTTAATTTTTTCTGAGGGGCCTAGGGAAGTTCCACAGTTTTTGTTTGGGGAAGAAGTTCCTACTACAGTTCTCAACTGCTGTTCTGGGTCTGAGCCTTCTCACTTTTTTGGAGGGGGCATTCCCTTAAAAAAGAAACAAAAAATTAAACATGAATCAGATAGGGGTATCCTCAGTCACTAAAACACTCAGAATACTCTAAAGACCGAGGATGCAAACAACTCCAGTAGATGTACAGCCACAAATAATCCCAAACAAATAAAAGGCAGGCACTTCTGGTATTTAACGCCACTAGTTTATTATGTACATTTTCGTCACAACACTTCATCAGAAATGAACACCGGAACTAAAATCACACCTCTATTTGTATTTGCAGTCAAACTGAGTAGCCTCAAAGCTATTAACAAAAAAAGCATATTACACTCCATGCAAGCACATCACTGAAGTAACCTGTCATGTGTTCTCATTTAAAAACATGTATAAAACTATATCCATAAACCTTATCCTAAATATTACTGTCTAAAATTTATAATAATTTTATTATAATTTTATTAAAACTGTAAAAACTATTTTTTTAAAAACTTATATAAATATTGTACAATCTACACATTATAATCTTGCAGCCCTTAACTTCAGGACAGGTAGAAGGGAAACATTCTCATTTAATCCAAATTCCCTGTAGGCTTCAAGGATAACCTGCCAATATAACTCACGGTACTCAGTTCGTGTCTCCTATTGACCACCTCTAACATCATATGGAATTTCTTCTAACGCATAAAAAGAAAAAACAGCCTGATCATAAACCAAAGTGTGTTTATATAGGGCGTTGTTAACATTTTAGTTATGAATGTCCCTAATATGCTCATATATTCATCTCTTCAGCTTTCTCTCTGTTTTACCAATATAAAAAGCAGGACAGGACCCACATTTAACTATATATACCAGACCCATAGATTCACATGAGGAATGGCTGGTCGCAGCTATACATTTACTATGTGCTTCTATAGTCACCATTTCACATTGTGCTATCAAAGGGCACTGTGGGCATCTACCACATTTATATGTCCTAATTTATGATGGTTAGTCCTAGTTGAAAAATTTCTCTCAATCAAACTTTTAATATTCAGGCCCTTTCTAAAAGTACAAGTGAGGAAAGTATCCTTAACCCCTCTAAGGTCATCTACCCCATTTGTCATTCAAAATGTCTCTAATAACAATAGCGTCCCCACTAAAATCAGTGGTAAAGAAAGACTCATAATTCTTACTTACAAGTGTAGTTTCAGTACTTGGCCCAGTGGACCCTTCTACCACCAAGCTGTCCATCCCTGTTATAGGGCAAAAATCTACTTTGCCTGCTCTCTTTTACTTCCTTAGCCAATTGTTGTATCAATCTGCTAGGATAACCCCTCTCAGTGAACATTACTTTTAACTTCAATACCTCCAAGTCAAAGAAAAATTAAACGTTTCTTCTACTCCTAGGGATCCACAAAGTGAGTTGCAGGCCTTCACTCAGGGTCTATTTACTGCTTTAATGTCCTTAAAGCCTCTTCAAGGGGTTTTGGTTCTACCTTCTCCTTGGTCCTCTACCCCCCTATAAAGGCCTAGAGAACAGGATTCTTCTGAGGATGAGTTGATTCAGATAGTGAATACCTGACTTATTCTAATCAAATTCCTTCTCCTTTAGACTAGGGATCAGAGGAGGAGGAGGAATCTATTAGTCCAGATGTTCCTTTTGAAGAAATTTCCTTTTGGGCATACATTCTTTAAGATGATGGATTTTTTAAGTGGCACAAAAAACTGCCAAAAGTCTCAAAACGTGTAACAAATTGCAACTCCTTAAAAAGAACAAAAAAAAAAAACAAAAAAACAAGTGGAGAAACTGATAATTCCTTTGTGAAAAACTTTAAACCATAGGTTAAGCGCTTTCGACCAAAAGCTTAGGCCTTCTTCAGAACAAACAAAAAAGCTTTTCCCCATTATTATATAACCAAGTACTAAAAACAATTAACACTTCTAAAACAAGCTGATTATTACCCTACCTACTAGTATCAAGTAAACTATAAAAATAATAAATAAAATCAATGAAAATCAGTAAAAATTATTTACACATCATAAACTTTTTTTCCCTTAAAACACCTTTATAATTAACTCCATTGTTAAGACCTGGTGTCTTACAAGCATTTAACAACATTTGCCACTTTAACTCCCTGTAATCAAGTTCTCCTTCTCTATCTCCATTGAAATCACTGGAAACATGGTCAATAACTGTAAAATTAAATGTTTGTTTTTCTGAGCATACTAAAGGGTGCTTATATAAAGCATTGTCCAAATTCTTCATTTTCATAGCATAATAATGCTTGTATATCCTATTTCTAAATTGTCTGTTTGTCTTTCTGACAAAAAATTAAGGACAGACTGAACATTTAGCCAAATAAACCACAAAATTAGATACACAAGTGAAAACCCCTGGCACCTGCCAAGTTTTGTTAACTATACTAACTTCAAATTGTGACACTTCTGAAGTGCATTTACAATAATTACAATTCTGGCACTTAAAAGGGGTCTATATCACATTATTGAAATTCCAAAATGTTGAACACCATAAGCTCGAACTTGGAATCTCGAAATGTGATACACTCGAATGCTCAGAACAGCAAATTTTTTCCAAGGGAAAAAATTTCTGTTCCGAGAATACACACACACAGCACAAACACACCAAAATACATAATCCACACATGCACACTTTACAGAACCCTACACTAAACTGTACATACACTACTAGCTATCCACTTACCTTAACCCAACCCTAACCCTAAGGTCCCTAACTAACGCACACTCACCTTACCCGCAGCCTAACCCTAAGGTCCCTAACTATCGCACACTCACCTTACCCGCTCCTTATCCATAAGGTCCCTATCACACACTCACCTTACCTCAGTCCATTCGCACATTTAGCTTAACTGGGTCCATCACCTTCACACCATAATTGAGGAAATAGTGAAGCCGCAGAAACGGCCTACTGAATACTTTCCCTAGGAAAATATTCGGTGTTCTGCAGCTTCGCTATTTCAAGCATTCACCGGATAGGGTCGATATTATAACATTTGAGGTTTTAAGACTTTGATGTTATAATAAACCCCTTAAAAGTACCCCCCTTGTTCTATTACTTTCTGGTATGCCCTTTTTTGAGCAAATCTTTAAAATTCTTTGCCCCTTTATTGATGGAGGGTCCATCTCCCACTGCTTGAATAATGTCATTATTTCTAAAATCCTCCAATTACTTTGTGTTATATTCTTAATGGCCTTACTGTCTTTAGTAAAAGTCAAAGGCATGGATGTAACCCAATCCCTAGTATCCAAAACCTTCTCTTTCTCATGTTCCAGTACTCCCTCTATATCTAAAATCCTGTTAACTACTACTGATGGATACCCACTATATTTAAACCTGTAATGTAATTTATTAACAAGACTGTTTAATTTAGTTACATCCCTCGTGAGCTTATTGAACCCAGCCACTGGGGATGCACAAGCCAGTGCATTTCTTTGTGCCGGTCCCAAGCCTGGATAAATGGGGAGGGTTGCGTCAGGAAGGGCATCTGACGTAAAAATTCTGCCAGATCACTTATGGCGCAAAAATTTCATATTTCCATACCAGATCAGTCGAGGCCCAGGTTAACAACTACCACCACCAGTACTGTTAGCCAACAGGGTGCTGGCGGAAATTGGGCTACTGTTGGCAGAAGGAGAAGAGGAGGGCAAAGGCATGCCCAAAGGCAGGAAGAGAGGAGGAAGGTTAGGAGTGTAGCAGTGAGGGTAGGAACTTTGAATGTTGGCAGTATGACTGGTATAGGAAGAGAGCTAGCTGATATGATGGAGAGAAGGAAGGTTTATGTATTGTGCATGCAAGAGACCAGATGGAAGGGAAGTAAGGCCAGGTGTTTAGGAAATGGGTGAAATTTGTTCTATCATGGTGTGGATGGCAGGAGAAATGGGGTAGGGGTTATACTAAAGGAACAATATGTCAAGAGTGTTTTAGACGTGAAGACAGTGTCTGACAGGGTGATGTTTATGAAGCTTGAAATTGATGGTGTAATGATGAATGTTGTTAGTGCATATGCTCCACATGTTGGGTGTGCGATGGATGAGAAAGAGAAATTTTGGAGTGAGTTGGATGAAGTTGTGGTGAGTGTACCAAAGGGTGAGAGACTAGTGATTGGAGCAGACTTTAATGGGCATGTTGTTGAAGTGAACAGAGGGGATGAGGAAGTGATGGGTAGGTATGGTGTTAAGGAGAGGAATGCAGAAGGTCAGATGATTGTGGATTTTGTGAAAAGGATGGACATGGCTGTGGTAAATACGTATTTTAAGAAGAGGGAGGAGCATAGGGTGACGTGCAAGAGTGAAGGAAGATGCACACAGGTGGATTATATCCTATGTAGGAGGGCCAGTCTGAAGGAGACTGGAGACTGTAAAGTGGTGGCAGGGGAAAGTGTAGTTAAGCAGCATAGAATGGTGGTCTGTAGGATGACATTGGTGATCAAGAAGAGGAGGAGGAGTGTGAAAGCAGTGCCAAGGATTAAATGGTGGAAGTTAAAAAAGGGTGATTGTGAAGTGGAGTTTAGGGAAGAGTTAAGACAGGCACTGGGAGGCAGTGGAGAGTTACCGAATAGCTGGGTAACTACAGCAGAACTAGTAAGGGAGACTGCTAGAAAGGTGCTTGGTGTGACATCTGGACAGAAGAAGGAGGACAAGGAAACCTGGTGGTGGAATGAGGAAGTACAGGAGAGTATACAGAAGAAGACGCTGGTGAAGAAGAAGTGGGATTGTCAAAGAGATGAAGAAAATAGACATGAGTATAAGGAGATGAGGCGCATGGCAAAGAGAGAGGTGGCGAAAGCTAAGGATAAGGCGTATGGAGAGTTGTATGAGAGATTGGACACTAAAGAGGGAGAAAAGGACCTGTACCGATTGGCTAGACAAGAGGGACAGAGCTGGGAAAGATGTGCAGCAAGTAAGGGTGATGAAGGATAGTGAGGGAAAGGTACTCACAAGAGAGGAGAGTGTGTTGAGTAGATGGAAAGAGTATTTTGAGAGGCTGATGAATGAAGAGAATGAGAGAGAGAGAAGGTTGGATGATGTGGGGATAGTGAATCAGGAAGTGAAACAGATTAGCAAGGAATAAGTAAGGACAGCTGTGAAGAGGATGAAGAATGGAAAGGCTGTTGGCCCAGATGACATACCAATGGAAGCATGGAGGTGCTTAGGAGAAATGGCAGTGGAATTTTTAACTAGATCGTTTAATGAAATTTTGGAAAGTCAGAGGATGCCTGAGGAGTGAAGAAAAAGTGTTTTGGTACCTATCTTTAAGAATAAGGGTGATTTGCAGAGCTGCAGTAACTACATAGGGATAAAATTGCTCAGTCACAGCTTGAAGTTATGGGAAAGAGTAGTAGAAGCTAGGTTAAGAAGGGAGGTGATGATTAGTGATCAGCAGTATGGTTTCATGCCAGGAAAGAGCACTACAGATGCAATGTTTGCTCTGAGAGTGATATTGGAGAAATACAGAGAATGTCAGAAGGAGTTGCATTGTGTCTTTGTAGACTTGGAGAAAGTATATGACAGGGTGCCTAGAGAAGAGTTGTGGTATTGTATGAGGAAGTCGGGAGTGGCAGAGAAGTATGTAAGAGTGGTACAGGATATGTACGAGGGTAGTGTGACAGTGGTGAGGACTGTAGTGGGAGTGACAGATCCGTTTAAGGTGGAGGTGGGATTACATGAAGGATCAGCTCTGAGTCCTTTCTTATTTGCAGTGGTGATGGACAGGTTGACAGATGAGATCAGACAGGCGGCCCCGTGGACTATGGTGTTTGCAGATGACATTGTGATCTGTAGTGAGAGTAGGAATCAGGTTGAGGAGACTCTGGAGAGGTGGAGATATGCTCTGGAGAGCAGAGGAATGAAGGTCAGCAGGGCTAAGACAGAATATATGTGTGTAAATGAGAGGGAGGGTAGAGGAATGGTGAGGATGCAGGGAGTAGAGTTGGTAAAGGTGGACGAGTTTAAGTACTTGGGATCAACAGTTCAGAGTAATGGTGAATGTGAAATAGAGGTGAAGAAGAGAGTACAGGCAGGGTGGAATGGGTGGAGAAGAGTGTCAGGAGTGATTTGTGACAGACGGGTACCAGTAAGAGTGAAAGGGAAGGTTTACAAGAGGGTAGTGAGACCAGCTATGTTATATGGGTTGGAGACAGTGGCATTGCCAAAAAGGCATTAATCAGAGCTGGATGTGGCATAGTTAAAGATGTTAAGATTTGCACTCAGTGTGACTAGGATGGAAAGAATTAGGAATCAGTATATCAGAGGGTCAGCTCATGTTGGTCAGTTTGGAGACAAAGCAAGAGAGACGAGATTGTGTTGGTTTGGACATGTGCTGACTAGGGATGATGGGTATATTGGGAAAAAGATGCTAAGGATGGAGCTGCCAGGTAAGAGGAAAAGAGGAAGGCCTAAGATAAGGTTTATGGATGTGGTGAGAGAGGACATGCAGGTGGTTGGTGTGACCAAGATGCAGAGGATAGGAAGAAATGGAAAGAGATGATCCGCTGTGGTGACCCCTAATGGGAAAAGCCGAAAGATGATGATGATGATGACTCGTGAGCTTATTGATCCTAACCAATTGACCCTTGATGATGTTATGTTTAACATAAGTGGGATGCATACTAGAATAATGTAACAAACTATTATTTGCTACATTTTGTAACTAATGACAGAGCCTAAACTATCTCTTTATCTTTGAAAACCTCCAAATCCAAAAAACATATTTTTTGGAACTATAACAACCCATAAAAATTAGAAATGGTGTGCACTTGTCCATTTCTTCTAAAAAAACTGTTAAATTCTAACTCTGTGCCTTTCCATACAAAAAAACAGGTAATTGATAAACTGATGATAGCATACAATTATCCCTACCTGCAATTCAGGACAAAATATTGGTTTCCCAAATGCCATAACTAAATTAGCATAATTTAGGGCCATCCTGGCTCTCATCACCACCCCTTTTGTTTGCAAATAATATTCTTTTTCAAACATAAAGAAATTACACGAAAGTACATTGTCAATACACTCCAGCATAAACCTGCATTCATCTACCTCAAACTCACCATTATTAATTAACATGTTTCCCACCCATTCCAAACCCACTTAGTGGGGAATGCATGTATACAGGGACTTAACATCTACTGTCACCAGTAGATCTGTAACTTCTACCTTGTAGTTTTTGATTTTGGTTAAAAAAATCAAATGAATCCCTAATAAATGATTCAGTTTTCTGAACTAACCTTAGTAACTCCCTGTCTATAAACTTGGAACGTGGCTCTAATTGTGAGGCTGGTGCTGAGACAATGGGTCTATATGGTGGCTTCTGCTCATTTTTATGCAATTTGGGGATGCCAAATAAAACACCTATTCTTGGTTTGGCTACTCTGAAGAAATTAAACATATTCTCAGAAATCACACCTTCCTGCAAACTATCCATAAGCCAATAATCTATACACTTGTATGCTCTTGTTACTTCTCTTTAGAGACATTTTTGTATGATGCACTATCTGCCAATAATTCCTCCATACCTTCAACATAATCAACTACATCCACTATCACCTTTGAACCTCCTTTATCTGCACTTATCACTCTAATACAATTGTCATTCCTAATTGAATTAAAACTATACCGTTCAGCGTTAGACAGGTTGTGAAATTTCACTTTACTCTTGCTATTTAATAAACGCCTAATTCCATTTCACATATTTCTTCAAATGCCTTGATTACAGGGTGCAATTGTCGATTAAAAACACTGGGAACCACAAAATCACTTCTACTATTATTACTTCCCTTATTCCCCAAAAGCAACTTTAAATTCAATTTCCATGTATAACTTTTGAAATCAATGACAGTCTCTACAGTGTCCGCCCTCCTGGGATTGTGCTCATGTCTCCGATATCCATAAGCGGTACTATGAGTTGGAATCCCCAAAACCTGTGGCTATTCCTGTTTTGAATGCTTTGATGGATACTTTTCCAATGCATCTCATGCACCTGATTCTCCGACTCCTGCTCCCAAGAAGTCTGACAGGTTTTATAGGGTGCATGGGGATTGTTCTTTCCTATATAAATATCCCACTGCTGACCCTTCTGCTATGTTTGTAGCCTCTGATAAGCCATCTCAATTGCTTCCTTCAACCAAGTTATTGCCTTCTGACAAGGATAGCAGAACTATGGAAAGGCAGGGTAAGAAGGTTTACACTTCTGCTACCCTAGCTTTTAGGGCTATTAATTATTAAACCCATCTGTCTAGGTATGTGTTGACCCTTCTTTTTCAAACCAGTCAACTTATTTTGGATTTTCCAGACTCTGATGGTAAAACTTCTGTTCTTAGGGACTTCCTCTCAAGTCATTTGTCATTCTGTTAAATGTAGTTATGTTGCAACAGATGCCTCTTCTAGAGCTGCTGTTTTTGATTCAGTGATGAGGAGGTATTCTTGGCTTATGCTTTAACCTCTACCTGATGATATTGAACCTAAGTTGATGGATGCTCCTCTGGAATCTAAACTTTTGTTGGGGACGTTGCTGCCGGTTTGTTTATGTCCCTTCAGGATAAGGGCAAAGCCTTACTGGAGCTTTAAGATGTGTTTGTTTCTCCTGTGCCTACATTTCAGAGAAACTACCCTGCTAACACTGCCTTTGTTTGCAGGCAATCACACCCTTCTACTAAATGTAAGAAGAGTCGCAAACCAGTTCCTCCTGCTAAGGCTACTCAGTTTTCAGGGACTCCGAACCTTCCTTTCTGGACAAACTTAGCTGCTGTATGACTATCCATCTCTTCCCAACCACATTCCTCTTTCTCTTTGCTTTTCTCTATTTCTTTCTGTTTAACTTCAGATCAGTTGGGATTCTTGGGTTCTATCGATTATTTATCAGGGGTACTTCCTGTTGTAGAAATCCTGTCCTCCTTTTATGGGTAGTCTTCAGCCTCCTCGGGAACAACTGTCCTTTTTCCCACGGGTTCTTCAAAATCTCTTGACTCAGAGTACTATTCAAGAGGTGCCAGTGTCCAAAAGGGGGAAAGGGTTATGCTACAGACTGTTTCTAGTGTCCAGAAAAGAAAGCACTTGGAGACCTATTCTAGATCTCTCTCATTTAACACTTTTCAAAAAGTGCCTTACTTTCAGATGTTGTCTGTTCAGATTCTGTTTCCTCTCTTGCTCCCTCGGGCCTATATGGTGTCTCTGGATCTCAAGGTTGCTTACCTCTATATTCTGATCCATCTTCTTTTTAGAAAGTTTTTTGTGTTTCTCTGTTGCTTCCTGGCATTTTCAGTTCTTTGTTCTGCCCTTTGGCCTTTCTACTACCCCACGGGTATTCACCAAATGCTCTGTTCCTATGATTGCTTTTTGCAGGCTTCAAGGTATCCAAATTTTTCCTTATATAGATGACCTGTTGACTCAAGGATTCTCTCCAAAGACTCTTTTGTAAAATCTTCATTTTGCTGTTTCCCTTCTTCAGAGCCTGGGGTTCACTATAAATTTCATAAAGTTGTCTCTGAATCCTTCTCAGGATCATGTTTTTCTGAGCTGCATGATTCAGATGGTGCCAGTGCTTGCATCTCTGCCCCCACCGAAGGCCTTAACTCTCATTTCTTTCTTTCAAATTCTTCTTACTCTGACACCAGATAGTTTCTGAGAGCTCTGAGTTTCATGGCATCCACCATTCCAATGTCCCTCTGTCCTAACTTCACATGAGAAACTTTCAGTGGTTCCTGAAGTCAGTGTGGCTCCAACATGTACATCCTCTAGACTTTGTAGTTCCTGTTCTTCCTTGTCTCAGACAGGAACTTCACTGGTGGATTCAGCAGTTGTTTCTGAATGCAGGGTTCCCTTTTCAGCCCCCTCTTCCATCTCAGGAAGTGTTCACAGACACTAAAGACATGGGATGGGGTGATATTTGGCTCCCTAAAAGGACAGGAGGTGTGATTGCTTCATCAGCAGAGGAACACATCAGTGTCAAAGTGATGCTAGCTCTTCTGCTGGCTCTTCGGGCCTTTCATCTTCTTTTCTCTCCAGGGCCTCTCAGGGTGTTCACAGGCATTACTACTATGATGTGGTATATCAACAAACAGGGAGGAAACAAATCTTATCTTCTTTGCTGGTTGGCACCTTTGATAAGGGATATGGCTCTCAAGTATCAAGTGACTGTTCAGAAGGTTTATATCCCTTCAGGCCAGAACATTGTGGCAGGCACTCTGAGCAGGCCCTTAATTCAATCCAAAGAACAGATGCTTCACAGAGATGTGTTAATAAACATTATCCACCAATGGGGTAGTCCTCAACTGGATTTTTTTGCCTCTCCTCTTGACAGGCAACTTCATCTGTGTTCTGCCAGATTCCTAGGTCCTCTGGTATGGAAGGTGGATGCCCTTGCATTGTCTTGGAAGGGGTTGTTTCTTTATGTAGTCCCTCCCCTTCCTCTCATTCTGAAAGTCCTGTTCAAGTTTCAGCAGGATACTCCCAAGATTTTATTGGTGACTCCTTTTGGCCATGAAAGCACTGGTTCCTTCTACTTCTGCATTTAGCCAGGGGCAATCATCACAAGTTACTTCACAGGGTGAATCTAATCACACAAGACAAGGGATCTCTCATCCGTTTCCACCTATCCTCTCTTCAGCTAACACTGTAGGTGATAGAATTTTGATTCCTCACAGATATCTTTTTTCTGAGGACTTGCTGTAAGTCCTGCAGGAGACCAGGAAACCTACTACTAGGAAATTCTACTTATTCAAATGGAAAAGGTTTACTGTTTGGTGTTTCCCTCATAATTTGGACCCACTTACTGTTTATGTTCCTTTGGTTGTCTCTTATTTGTGTGAGTTGCTCAATGCTGGTTTGGCCTATTTTTCTATTAAGGCCCACTTATCAGCTGTCTCTGCTTGTCTGTCTTTTTCTCCTCCTTTAGCTTCTGGATTTGAGGTTAAACAATTTTTACAGGTGTCCTTAATATTAGACCTTCCAGGAAGCATGTTCCTCCTCCCTGGGATCTTAATTTTGTTTTGGAGAAGTTGACTTGGGCCCCTTTTGATCCTGCTGCTTCAGTTTCCTTGCTACATTGTTCCTGGAAGACTGTTCTTTTGTTAGGTCTTACTTCTGCCAGACTGGTGTCTGAGTTTCAGTTCCTTATGGCTTGTCCTCCTTTTTTGGCCTTTCATGAGGACAGGGTGTCCTTATGTACTAACTCTTCTTTTATGCCTATGGTGGTTAATGGTCTATCACTGAATCAGTCTATTAATCTGCCTACTTCCCCCCTGTCTGCAGTCTAACAGTGAGAGGGTGCTGCATACTTTGGATGTGCATAGGCAACTCAGGGTTTATTTGGATAAGATTAAAAATATTAGAAAATCTGAACAGTTATTTGTTTCTTTTCATCCTAGATCTTTGGGACTTGTTGTATCCAAGCAAACTATTTCTTCTTGGATTACTAAGGCAATTTATTTTTGTTACACTTTTCATGGCAAGAGCCTTCATTCTTCAGTTAAGGCTCATTCTACTAGAGCTGTGGCTTCTTTGTGTGCTTTTTTCAAGGGTCAAGCACTACAAACTGGATGGTATCTTTAGAGCTAGAGCTAATTTTGTTAGTGCCATTCTTCATGGCTTTTTAGGGGGCTCTTGTGTGACTTCCCCCAAGTTTCCCCTTGAGCTTTGGCACTCTCCCATCTCTTAAGAATTCTGCAGCAGTGAATGTAAGGACATAGTACAGTTGTGTAAGCTCTTACCATAATGATAGATGTCCTTGCCTTCTGCTTTCACTGCTGCAGTGTTCCGTCCTTCCCTCCACCCCCTAGTCTTTTGCCTTCCTGCATGTAGTTACCTCTTGGGTTTCTTGGACTGTGTTCATACTGTGGCATTCAGTTCTGATTATTGTAGGCCTGAACATCACCTTTATGCCCTATGCTACACAAAGAGTGTTTGGGTGATGTTTGACATACTTTTTAAAAGCAACAAGTAGTCTTTGTTAGACTGGCTGGATGTTCAGGCTTCCATTGCAGGGAATCCCATCTGTTAATAATACTGCAGCAGTAAAGGCAAGGATATCTACCACTATGGTAAGATTTTTCACAACTGTACTGTCTTCATTTTTTATATATTTTCTTGTTTTTTTCCTTTTTCCATATACATTTTAATAGTCCAGTATGCAATTCCTTATATTTTTATCTTTCAATTAACCATTCATTGAATACACATATGAAATAGTTTTTCTGCCATCTTTCTAGATTTATATACATCTCAAACCCAATAATAACTGGACCAGATACTGATTCCACTGATATTTTATTAATTTATTCAGAAAATTACTTTACTTCCCATTTTTTTATACTATGTTTCTTTTGTTTGCTAAACATTTCTTTCACATATTTTATAACAATTCCCATAATTTGTTGCTGACTTTTCTTTTTATTACCTTCTTTATCTTTCATTCATCTCATTATACTACATTCCTCCTTTACTATCTTGCTTAGATATGGTGAAACTTCTTTTCTTCCTAGTGAAAAATACCTTTGTTTATACATTCTCCAATTTTCTCATTCTTTATAAATTTATTTTTCCATCTCATAATAGTCTCTATTATTTTTTAACTTAACCATTGCATATTTATGTATTTTAGCATATTCCTGATTTTCTGTTTTTCTTTATTTATTTTTCCAAAATACAGTAAAGTCTCACTTAACCAGCACCTGTGGGGATTGGCAGATGCTGGTTAAGTGTATGTTCCAGTTGCTTGAGATATGCTTTGCAATTTTTGATTTTCTCGTATACCAACATACAAGCCAATCAAAAATCGCAAAGCAAAGCCTTTTCTGTTCAATATGGAACAGTCTGCTCAGAGAAACCTGTTGCCATAGTTTCTTCTTCCATTATACATATTCCTTCTGATACCAAAAAATAATCTATTTCAGATTTTAAGGTACCTCCCTGTAAGTCCATGTGCTTTTTATTCCATAACACTACTTTTCTGCATTTTATTACTTCCATAATTTTTATATCTTTACCTCTTTTGTTTTTACTTCCCCTTAAGTCAAAATTGTCCATCTCCTTTAATAATTACATCCATGTTTACAAATACATAATTCAATATTTTCTTAAAATAGATTGTCCCTTTCTTTACTAATCACATATGCATATATAGCAATAATTTTATGTACGTTTTTCTTACATCTATAATTGTCAATTTTCCCATTTTGACTAACATCCAGAATTTTCACTACTCTTCTACATACAACAGCTATTCCTGAACATTTTGTATTCTTCCATATTATTTCCTCATCTCATATTTTTTGTCTGTAATCTTCTTCAGGTATCAAAATTATTATGTCCTCCAGAATAATTATATCAACATTACATTTGTTATACTATTCTAAAATTGCTATCCTTCTAGTAATATTTTTCATACTATTAACATTCACAGAAAGAATTCTTAAACTATTCCATTCCCTGTTGCTCAGTTTATATCTTCTTCATCACTGATTCAGCTCCTTCATTATTTTTCTCAGTATCTCCCTTTTTCTGAAGGTTCTTCTATTTCTCTAGTCCTTTTTTCTTCTCTTTACTCTAATTTGTAGTACTTAGCTCATTTTCTTCTTCACAATCCATTCATAAATGTCCATTTTTATTAATTCAACTTCACATTTTTTTGATTCATGTCCTGTTTTACCACATATATATAGCTTTTTTGTCTCAACTATTAACTAAATGTCCTTTTCCACAAAAGTAACATGTCCTTGGTTGTCCCCAATATTTTACAACAACTCTTGTTACTATAAACATTTATAACACTTGGAATATGCACAATTTTTGCCATTTCCTTAACAGAATTACAGTCCCATGCCCCAGTCCATAACCCCTTCAACTTCAGTTTGCAACTGTATATGAACTTTTATTTTAGTCTCTTGAAAAGATGATTTCATTATATTTTAATTCCAAGAGTTGACATTCTGTCTTTTTTCTTGTTTACACTGTGACGATTGGGGATGAGATGGGTGAAGGCCGCCAGTCTAGTCAAATAGAATTTGATATCTAATTCTGGCATTTGTAAATAAATGTAAAATACAGGCATGTTTTCTAGATAATAAATGTAAAATACAGGCATGTTTCTTGAGTGTAAAGAAAACACTGTAAAATGTGAACTTCAAGATTGTTACAACATTGCCCCCTTGCTGTAAAGAAAAACTAAGTCAAGCCTTTCAAATTTGTCTTTTGAAATTGAAATGATTTTAGACATTCTTTGATCTTTAACAGTGGTTCCGGTCAGGCTGGCTGAAGACATGCTGTCTGCTGTGTTAACTAAGGACTAATTGCTAGAGTGTATATGTGAAATACCTTTTAGTGTTGTATTCTCCTGTGCAGGTGTTAGCTTGCTAAATAATGCAGTTTGTGGCCTGAGAATTCAGACCAGGTGTTAAGATGATGCAATATGAATACTGGAAAAACCTAAGTGTCAAAAATGATTTAATCTGGGGAGGACCCAGAGACATGTTTGTAAATGATGTTTTATAAACCTGTGTCTCAGAGAGAGACTGGGAAGGCATTTTGATCTTAGATATCTAACTCAGCACTCTGCCTAAGCTCACATGTAAGTTTCTAGCACTGTGATTTCTTGTAGGAATAGTTAAAGCTAGTAAAGATTAATTAGGTATTTTTCTTTGAAATCAGACCTGTCCTACTGTACTATTTTAAGTTTCTGTGTGATCTCTGAACTCTTAGATATCTCTGTGGCGTAGTAGTTTTGTCTTGTGTTTTAATTATTTATTATTAAATATTTTTAAAACCTTCTACCTGTGGCTGGATTGTGGAGAGATAAGCTCTAGAGTACATTGCATATTTATATAGAGTTTACTGTAATAGGCCACTCTGATAAGCCTTAGACTGTATAGTCACATTACCACTGGATAATAATATTGCACAGTAATAATTGGACACCTTTTAAAGGGCCTTTTAGTAGCTGATATTATTAACTGGGTGGTGGCAGTAATTACTACCATATAGTCCAGGTAAAGGGGCACAGCTGGAGAATCTGTGTCAGCTTTTCCCAGGAGTGTCTGTGAAGTTGTATAAATACTTATCACAAAGTGTGTATGTGTTGTGTCAGCTACTTGACAGGAGCACAAAGCACTGGTTGGCTAGAGAGGGTACTGGAGGTTTTAGCTTGCCCAGTTAGGCTGAGACCTGGACCCTATAGCTGTGCCAGTGAGGAGTGGGGAACCTGGTGAGCATGCAACCAGCCCCATACTGACTGTGATCTCTGTGTGCACTTAAGGGAAATTGTACTTTACTGTGTGCATTAGTTATCCTTTTCTCTTCTATGAGTTGACTTCCATGGTGTTAGTGATGAGGACTGAGGCTCCTTGATTGCTTGGCCAGGGCACGGTCATCACATACACACAAATCTATCCATACTTTGTACAGTCCCAAAGAAAATCTCACAAAATGTATCTTTGTTAAAAAATACTCTTACCTCTTAAACTTTTACACACAAAGGTAACACTATGTTTCCTCATCCCTCATATCTGTTCAGTTCCTGTTCTTGTTTGCTTTGTATTCTTACCATGAATTTTCTTTTAACACTATCATCTTTTCTTTTTTCTTTTATCCTTCTCATGTGTCTGCTACAGTCTCTGCGTATGTCTTCTTTGTCTTTTTGCTACTTCTTTCCAGTGTTCCTTCTACATCTCCTTCATCTTTTTTTTTCATAATATCCCCCACAAAATCTCATTCTAAGGCTTGTTTTGGTTGATCATTTCCTGAAGTATATCATCCCAGAACCCTCCTGATTGGAAGATGACAACTACACAATCCTGTCGGGCTGTCTCCTTGGTCTGATCAAACAGCTTACTTTGAAAAGCTTCTTACAAATCTTCTACTACTACACTGCTTACTATCTCTGAGCTGGCATTCACCTCCTAACCATTGTGTTGATGTTCCATCCTGCACTTCTTCCTCTCAACTGCCATGGCGCTAAAAAAAAGGATGCCTGCCTGTACTCACATTCACCACCACCACCACAAGTGTTGATTGAGAATATGGGTCCTTTATCTATACACAAAAATAGCTCTTATTTACAAAATGTGTGCTCACAAATATTTACAAGTGTACACACACATATACATATATACATACAAATATGTTTTTACAATCATACTAAATTTCCATCGCTGTTATACCCCAACTCCTTTTTCTATAACCATCACCTGATTTTAATTAATATTGTCGCCAAAATCCATTTACCATTAAACAAAATTCAATTTATTCTTTCATTCCATATAACTCATATAACAGAAAATAACTTTTTATCTATAGTTTTAACATATTCTGCACTTCTATTCTTATAATATCCATATTTAATAATATCCATGTTTATTGTATTCACTTCTTTTATATCTTCAAAAAATAATCTTCTTTACAACAGTTTTTCCCATAACCTTTTTTACTTTTTTATATTTCAAAAACACATGTTTTGTAGTTTCTTCTTCTTGACAATGCAAACATATTCTATCATGTTTCATCTTATACTGCATATTTTCTTTTACTGGCAATCTATCTATTACCAGTCTCTACACAAAATCTAGACATTCTGCTTTTTTTATTACACCAATGCTTCTTATTTTTATGGCTTTATTTTTTTTCATCTGTTAGATTTCCCCATGGTTTTACACAGTAATGTTTTACCATTACATTCTTATGCCCTACTTTTCTATCTTTTTCTATATCATCAATTTTTATTTTCTACAAAAATATTTTTCTTGATACTGTTTTATTTCCTCATTTATACACTCTTTCTTTTTACTCTTTTTTAGCATACCTACAGTTATACAATTTTACAACTAATCTCTCATCTTTTTTAAATTGCCCACAATAACACTTTGTACAGATTTAATGAAGTAGTGTATACCACCGGGTTAATTAATCCAAACATCTTCCTTTATTTACATACAACATTCCTCTTTTTACTGAGTTTAATCTAGAACCCCATATGAATAAAAATAATTATGTACAATAATTGCTTTTCAAATATAGTTGGCAACATTCATACACTTACTAAGTATGCTATTTTTTGCATCAGTACTGAATTTATCAAATAATCCTTTTTCTGACTGATAATGTATATGCTGTCCAAAAAAGACAAGCTTGTTTCATTTCTTCTATTGCTTTTTTCCTCGCTGAATTCTACTTACCTCTTTATTCCCAAATGTTATGCCTAACACAGAAATTGCATTCATTATAAAATATATACCCAGATGGTTACTACATTACCTAAACCTTTACTTTTCTCTTTATTAAAGGCATCTCTATCATATCTGGACACTCACTTGTGCAAATTATTACTTCTTTTATCCAAAGGTTATTTTAACAATTATTATAATGCTTTCTGCATATGTTAACAGAACTGGATTTCTTAACCCTTCAGGTGTTCTAGATCCCTACCTTTTAAATGTTATTTATTTTACATACTATCACATGTTTAACTAATCAAAGAGTATACAACGCATTGGATATCCCTGCCTTACACCACTCTTCATACATAGCTCTTGGCTTATCCAGCTATTTATAAATATTTTTACTTTATTATTACCATACATTGACATATACAATTTCCTAACTTTCTCATCTATATTATTTTCTTTTATTATTACCCATATCACTTCATGTCCAATTGTGTCAAATGCCTTATTAAGATCTCTTGTCATGATTTTTGCTTCTTCTCTTTTGTTCATATCATCATCCACAGTTTCTCTGTCTTTAATAATTCTTGACAACCCAATTTATACTATCTTCCATATCATCTTCCATTTTAGTTCCAAATCTCTTTTTTATTATTTTTGTAAAGATCTTATAATTATTATTCAGTACTATCTGTCTCCAGTTTTTATCTTCTATCTTCTTTCTTCTATATGAATTTAAGTATTCCACTACATAATTCTTTATACATAAAACCTTAATTTAAGTATTCATTCTAAATCTTTAAAAAATTGCTAATCCCTTAAATTTGTATACATTTCATACCCTATTCCATCTGGGCCTGCAGCCAAATCAATATTTACTTTTCCTAATACTTTATCTAGCTCATTTAAAGAAATCTAATTTTGCAACTCTTTCTTCTCCAACTTTTTTACTTTTCATGCTTTTTCACTATCTTCTTTTTTCTTTAAACATGTCTTGTACTACACTAATCATAATATTTTTCTTAGTTCCTTCCATTTCTCGTTTTACATTTTTTTCACTCATTACGCTACCATCTTCCTTTACTTATCTGCTTTAGTAACGCAATACATCTCTTTTTCCTTGTAAAAAATATTATTGCTTATATAACAATTCTTGTATTTTTTCTTAATTTCTTTCATATAATTCTTACTTTGTCAAAGTACTTTCTATCATTATGTTCTAAATCTTGAAATGTATCCTATGTTCTTTTATATTTTTCTTTTTCTACTTTTCTCACATCATATTGCTACTGCAAAAAAGCATTTTTATATTTTCCTTAAATATCCACCATTCAGACAAATTTGTATAAAATGTTGTCATAGTAATATAATCCTTCCATAACTGTATTACCAATCTCGTTCCTTCTTCATTCCATGCCATATCATTTATCCTTTTTATTCCTTTGCCTATTTTTGTATATCCCTTGATTTTCTTTATCTCTAGCCATATTGCAAGATGACCAGCACATCCTATTTCAACTACCTCCTCTTCTCTTATAACTAAACCTTCTGATACTATAAAATAATCTATTTCAGTTCTATATATACTCCTTTTGTAAGTCACTGAATTTTGGTCCCAACGTTTTAACTTGCCATATCTTATAACTTATATTATTTTTCTTATCATTTCCTTTCTTTTTACACTTTTGTCTTAAAATACAATTTAAATTATTCTATTATAGTATTCATATTTATCACTATACAGTCTAAATCTGATGAAATACGCTTTCACTTTCTTTACAATTAACATAAGCATATAATGTTATAACTCTTTATACTTGCTCTTTCCATTTTAATTTTATATTGGTTAATCTTCCCAATTTTCCAAATGTTACATCTAATATCTTTATTGTATTTCGACACTATACGGCTATTTCAGAACAGCTCTCATTTCCCGAATTCAAGATTATCTTTCCTCCTCATAGTTTCTCTGTAATCTTTCATTTGTTAAAAATCTTGTATCTTCTATTACAATTATATCTACATCACATGAATTACACCACTCCAAAATCAATATTCTTTTACTATATTCTTAATACTATTCACATTTACAGAAAGCACTGTAAAAGTTTCATTTTTCCCTTTTCCTTAGAGTCATGGTTTCATAAATTCATAGGTAATTACTAGGCTAGCTTTCTTAATAAGCCATTCTAAAGCCAACCAATTTCATTTCCAAAGGTGAGTATGTGAGTGTGTATGTGAGTCAAACACCAAAAGCATTATACCAAGGCCCAATCTTTAGCTGCATATATTTTTTCATCTCTTTCCTTTCTTTTTTCTTTTGTACTTATCCCTTTACATTTTCTTTTTTTTTTGTCTTTTACTAATACAATTCTTTTTTCCTTTTTGCTATCTTCCAATTTAAGTATTCTTCATCACTTATTTCAGAACCTTCTTCTATGTTATCTTTATTAATTCTCATTTAATTGTTGTTATATTTCTACTACTAGTAAAATGTATTCTCTTTCTTTTTCCTTAGTCATGTTTGCATTTTTGCAATCTACAAATGTCCAATTTTGTTATATTTATAACATTTCAATTCACAGTTTTTGCATCATGTCCCATTTCCCCACAAATATAACATTTGCTTTTGTAACACACACACACACACACACACACACACACACACACACACACACACACACACACACACACACACACACACACACACACAAAATGGGTTGTCTGCATTTTTAACAACAACCTTATTCCCCTCCACATTTATCATGCTTGGTATATGTATATTTTTTCTCTTTCTATTTTTAATATAAAGTTACAATCCCAGCCAGTAATCTATAACCTCCTTTTCATAAACATTTGCAATGTCCAGTAGTTCTTTACATAAAGCTTTCAAATGTCCCTTCAAATTCTCTTTCTTTAGACCACTGTTAAAAATTGTATATGAATCTTCCTTTTTGTTTCCCTGTTAAATGCTTTTGTCACAAATAGATTCATTGGGTTGCAGTTTTCTTTTTTTCATATTCACCAAGAAATTTTACTATTGATATGACAGTCTCAAATATAATGTCACAAAATACTTCTTTGATAATAAGAATAAATACTCTTACCGCATGTGCTTTCACACCCAAAGGAGCTATTAAATTGTCCCAAACCTCATGCCTGTTTATTTGTATTCCTTACTTTGAATACGTACCACATACTTCAATTTTTCATTTTCTTCTGCCTTCTTTTCTGCTACTCCATTTTTGCCTTCTTTTACCTTCTGTGCATATGTTTTCTTTACCATCCGACCTCTGTTCTTCAGAATTGTCTCTGCATTCTCCTTTTGTATTTTCTTCATAATGTCTGCCATGAAAGATTTTCTTCAGTTTCATTTTCTGTCTCACTCTGCACCACCAATTATTTATGTAAATCATCCTACAACCCACCCAACTTGAGGATTGTAATGATACAGCCATCATTTGCTGACTCATCTCCACCACACAGGCTTCTTTGAAACATCTCCTCAAAATCCTGCACACATTCTTCAGTCTCAAAATGTGTTTTCTCCTACTCTCTCCATCTGCCTCCCTGTTTCTCTGGGCCACCTCTGCAACTTGAATGAAAACAGGAAGTGTCTTCCAGAATGGGTCCCATTCACAACAATGACAAGTAGGGAATGTTTCCTGATGCCCTGGTCAAATTCCCCCCTAGAAGTATAAATACCACCCTTAGTCTCCCCTGAAGAGAAGCCACTAGTCTAGTGGGACTAACCCAATCAACAAAGAATAAAATAAAATAAAAAAAGAGTGTTTAGGATGTTGACTTATAAATCTGGTATTAGTTCTGGAATTGTTGCATTGCATATTTCAGAGTTAATAAAGTTGTTTAATTATGAAGTGTGGCAAAATACACAACAAAGTGAATGCTCACCAGTCTTCAAACAGCTTGCTACTAACAAATTAAAAATCAGTACTCTGAAGTCTAATAGCAAACTGTTAAGTAAACCTGTAAACTTATTGAGGCCTCCCCTCTTATAATTACTTATCCCAATGCCAAACCTCTTCCTCAAAAAAATGAGCAAACAAATCTAGTCATCTATTGATTTTCCATTCACCTTTCAAGGTCAAACAGAACAAGTATCTCAAAAGCTTATTAATCTGCTAAAAGTGGCTGTCAAAATATCTATCCATCTGATACCAAAACAAGAATGCCTGTTGCACTTTCTGTTCTTACATCATGTGTTGAGTATGGACTGTTTATTATTGCCTTTATCTCCTGCATCAGTACCATAAAAAAGCAACAATTCTAAGGTTCATATTCCTGGAATATAAAACAGAACATCACTGTCATATCTAAAAGCAAACTGGCTTATTACCTAAAAAGCTTTGCTCTTCTTGAACTCCCTCACACACATAGTTTTGTATTACTTATTCTGCCATCTTCTTAGGTCCAGTTTTGCACCAAATTTCTTCAACATCATAATGCCATTCCAGTGATCAGGCCTTTATTCTTTGTATTAGTGAAAAATGTTTTCCTGAGGAAACCCCTTTCCTGAGAAATTAAGAAAGTTGGACAGTGTTACACAGTTTCATAATGAACTACAACATAGAAATGAAAAGATAATGAGAAAAGTTTCAGTATCTCTAAAATGAAAGAGTACCTAACTAGTCCTTCAGAATAGGTATAGATACTAGAAGACTACTACAATAGCTGAAGAATCTGCCTCCATGATGAAGGCCAATAACAGCTGATGATGAGTGGCATAAGTTACAGTGAATATGTACAAAAGTGTTGCAGTGCTCCAAACTAAATACAAACAGTCAATTTTACTATAAAAGCAATGCTAGCCTCTGAGTTACAGATCATCCTGGCATGATGTGAGAAAAAAATAAAGAATACTGCTGCAGTCTTTGAAGAACAGGAGGACACAAAGATATGCTAATCCAGAATTAACAGCAGATAAGACCTGATGGTAAGCAAAATAAGGCATAAACTGGTCCAGTAGATTTATCTCACAATTCAAATCTTCTTCCAGATTATTGAATTTCACCACCAACATTTTTGCTGGTGTCACACAGTTAGGAATAGCAGTAGAAAATGAGGAAGAGGTCTGTGGTATTAAGTGGGCAGAAATACAGCTGTTGAAATTAATTTCAAACACGTGCACAATAACATACCTAGACACAGCAACCCAAATTGTATCAGCAATCCATGTTGATACCACTGAGATCAAAACAGAAAGAGTCTGTCTGGCAGTGATCACACCTTTGCAAGAACAGCTGCAGCAGAGAGAGACTGCAGCAAGCAGCATGCTGGGGTGTATTCTGACAGAAGAACACACTCCACAAGCAGAGAGGTAATGGTAATGGCCCTGGAATACTGTGTATTTTTCAGAAAACACATTATATGTAGTTCTGCAGTATGTTCTAGGAAAGGATCATCAATATACTTGAGTGAAATCAGAGAAAACACAACAGCAGAGTGAGAGTGAGAGTGAAGGATGGTAAAGGCTATGACCAGAAACTAGATAAGATGAAGCCCTTCCCTCAGAAGAGGACAAAAATGAGCAAAGATATATTGTTCTACAAGATCTTTTCACCAGAGTCCTGTTGAAGTTTTGAGGACAGCAAATGCGATTCTGAGAACAGCAAGAACGAAAGTACAACTACAGTAAAAACATATATTTGAAATGAGTATGCATGACCTTGGAATATCACCCCCCACACACACACACACACACACACAAACACCTTTTAGGCACAGCATGCTCAGTTTTCGTGTAAATAAGAAGAATGTGTGGAGGGCACAGTCATCCATATTGACTGTACATGGAAGTAAAAACTCCTTCAAAACAAAATGTTTGGTTTTATGGCAAGTTTGTAGATCCATTATATTTCTTTTGTATTCACATTTTATGTTTTGTAGCTGTAAGGCTCACAAGTGTGGCTCTCATTCTTCTGATATGAAACCCTCTCACAGATAGGAGGAACATTATCCTTCACTGGAAGGATAGAGAGGTGATGGTGTAAAGAACAGAGAGAGCATGGGGGAACCACTGCCTAGAGTTGTAAAAGTACTTTTTCATAGACAGGGTTGTGGACCCTCAGAATGGACACAGGAATGTGTTTTGGAGATACAATCAACTGATGCTTCAGGACGGCATGGAGCACATGCAAAAAGGTTGTGAATGATTTGGACACTACACTTACAGGGCAAGATACACTGTCTTACTGCCTTCTTTAGCCATCAGCCTAATGCAATACCATTTTGTTTAAAGGAGCAGTTATCATAAGTATGTCTTTGCGGCAGTTGGAACAAAGGATCCATGTCTAGAAAAATTCACATGGTGTCGGGTGAACATGTAAACTCCTCTAAGACAAGTGGATAAGGCTTATATCTGGTTACTCATCAAAAAGGCAGCAACACTGTCCCCCATAGTGTCCAGGGTTCATTTGTTCTGGGCTATGAAAAGCAAGTTGTACAATCCAGTCTGATTTTATGTCATTATACAGCAGAACACGAAAGCTTTGAATGATTTAGCCAAACAATGGGTGAACATTCAGAACATTAAATAAGTGCACTTCTAGATGGTAATAGCATTCAAAGAGATGAAAGGGAAGAGAAAACTACTTGACCCAGGCTGTAATCACAACTTAGGTATATTCCAAAGTAACTTGTAATAGTTTTTTTGTTTTGTTTTATTTAACAGCCCTTCACTGAAAGGCAGATTCAGGGATATGAGTAAAGTTCAGTGAACATATTTCTGGTTGTGCATGATGTTAGCTTCTGAACATAAGTATTAGTCATTGCAGAGAGCTAGCTGTAAATTAACATGACATACAACCCTAACATTCACTATATAAAATTTATAGATTTCAGTATAGATCCATTTATATGGAAACAAATGGTAGAAAAGAAGTAAAACATTTGTGCCCAAAGATTTTTTTACTATTGGAAGACACTAGCGTATTCAGTTGTCAAGGGTTCACTGCTTGTGTCTTACATCATTGAGCTGAAATGCATTGTTGTGGCCATTATTTATTTATTTATTTTTATTATTTAGTCAGTTGATCACTCTTAGTCATCTGAGGTGAACACTGCAAATAAAGGTACTATAACTAGCGAACATGTTTCTGTGTGTTTGGTTAATGGAGATTGCAATGGATTTTAAATTTTAATACATTCCCCAGATTTACTATTCTTCTGTGCAGGACTAGCTTAGTCCTACATGGAAGTGACCATTTAGGAGCAGGATGGCAACATACCATGCATATTAATGAAGGTGCACTACTTGAACCCCTAATCTTACATGGAGCATGTAAGAGTGCAGGGGGCATGTCCAAGACCAGAGCTCTCAGATTATACACATCCCCGCAATGAAGAATAGCAAAAAGGCCAAAGAAATGAGTGACACTGCTCATAGGTGTCCGCATATCCCCAGCAACATTTCTCCATGTGTACAACAGCAAGTAAATAGAAATAAAATGGACAAATCCTTTTTTTACTTAAAAATCTGATTAAAGCTAACCGTAGGTGCACAGGTGTGCCCATCGCTTAGCTATGGTTAATGCAGCTTAAATGGCTGAAGAGGATAACAAGGAAGATATATGCAAATGAAGCAGTCTAGCAATAGTATAGTGAGCAGACCATTCACCTTATGAGCAGGCATTCCCAGTCTGAGTCCCACTGCATCACAATCCATTTTCCATGGCAAATCACGTTATGACTAATTTTTTTGTTGCATAACCCACTAAAGAACATATATTTGTGAACTGGAGTACTGCATTAAATGAACATGTAAGGTGTTAGTGTCATAATTTTGCAAAGTCCCCAGATAAGCACATGTACCCCATACAGTATATGTACACAGGAATCATGGATACAAATGGAAGGTAAAATGTCTTATGAATGACAACTCCATACAGCTTCCAAATCCCCAAACTTCCCAAGAACCATGAGATATAACTGTCCAAATCAGTGTAATTGTAAGCGGGAGTAAGCACTAGTAAGCAAGTGTAAGCACCAGTAAGCATTAGTAAGCACTAGTAAGCAAGTTTCAGCCTGTTTGTGAAGGGGTAAGCAATGAGCACACAGATTAAGTAAATTTGAAGCTAACTCTCTATAAGTATATGTAACTGGAGGTTAGCATTACCTACTCTAGTGCAAACCTGTGCAAACCCACAACTGCTCAAAAGTGCCTTAATCATGCTGTATCCAACGGCCCTTGTTCTGCCCAGCAACAAAATAAACAGCTTTGCAGGTCTTGAACCCAGGACCCTATACACTATAGTCACAGTAGTTAACCACAAAGCCATCACAGTAGTACAAAAGATTAAGGTATCACCAAACAAGTCCTCACTATAGTAAAATCAAACTGATCCTGTGAAAGGAATCAGTGTACAGTCATATGTTTCATAACCCACTACATAACATAAATATGTAAACTAGAGTACAGCAGAAAGCCCATAAGGAGATGCAATTGTAATAACGTGTTGAAGTACCCAATAAAACACAAAGACCCCATACAGTATACGCACACATGAATCATGGATACCAGGTAGATATATAAGATGTAATGAAAAAGAAATCAATGACAAAAAAATATATAATGCAAAGTCTAATTTAAGCAATGCTAAGCAGTGCACAGCCCAGCTTAGGATGTATAAGCAATGTGTAGGCCAGCTAACTCATTGTGCCCAGTGGTATACCCCTTTAAATAATGCCAACATTAGGTAAGCAGGCTTGCCCATAGCCTAGCCTTTTCAAAACTGGCCAATCACGGTAAAGTGCAGGAAATCGGCCCTACTTAAACCCAACAGGCGGTAATACATCTCATAACTGGTTATAACTTCCCCTTGCAGGCACCATGTCAAAAAGGAGAGAGGGAGTGCACTTTTGGTTGCAGCGCTGGTGCATCCAGGAGTCCAGAGTCATGGCAGGAATCCTTGTCAAAGACCATGAGCATAGACTGCTGCAGGGCCAGTACCAGAGTTCCCAATATAAGGCGGAAGCCTGGGACCATCTTGCCTGTGACCTCACCAGTGCCACTGGTATACCCCGAACTGGTGAGCAGGTCAGGCATCACTATGCCGACCTGAAGCGGCCTAAGGGGGACCACTTGGATCAGTGGATCCGAGAGGCTAGAACGGCAGGGGATGTCCCAGCTGTGTGTAAGTATCACTCCAGTATGTGTGTAATAATAGCCAGCTCAAGTATATCATGGATAGGTATGGAAAAACATTTGTCTTATGTCCTCCACAGCTGCAAGTGAGTGGGCCATGAACCAGTAGGCCCATGGAAGTTGTCTGGAGAGGTTGTCACTCAAGGCAGGTCAGTAATACTCTTGCACATGTCCTGTCATAGGAAATAAATTTAAAAGTATTAGTACATTAATTGCCTGTATAAAACCTGTATTGTTTAAGGCAAGTACTGCATACACCAGAGAATATGGCAGGAAGAGTCTCATATAGTTTGTATGTAAATAAAAGTGTAATAGCCTGACAATAAAGGTCTAACTGCTGGACTGCATGTGTATACTCTGGTATCATTTGGTAATGTAGATTTGCAATCACGTAATAGTACTGTTGTATTAAGCAGTGTTACCCACACTGTGCACCATACATAGAATGTGTAGGAATGCTTGTATATAAATGCTGTAATCCCCAGAGACAATTTAATACAACTGAGAGACACATAGACAGAAAACAGGAAAAGGCAGACAACAAAACCTGAATAGTACATGTAACTGAGCTGTGAACTGCTGTATTTTTAGCACACACAGCCATGGTTCAAATCCTGGCAGTGGTAGTAGTCTGCATACAGAATCATATCCCACAACTGTACAGATATGTCCAGAATGTCCAGTAAAGTGGCCCATATCTATTGCCTGTCAATCTGACCCCCTGGGAAGTCAGTGGGATGATCCCAGATGTATAGGCAGCAAACACGAAATACAACTGATTGACACACATCTATGAAAACAAAGCTGGCACACTAACATCTCCCCTAAACCTTATGAGAGTAAGAAGCCACGTATATCCCATTTATACCCCCATGTTGCCAAGCTGCAACCAGAGTGTGTACAGTAACAGAATGAGATGTATGTGCATAATAGTAATGTGGAGTCTGGTAATGTGTGTGGCAACATTCAGGTAGTGCTAACAAACATTTCTCCCACAGGTCTGTCAGATACCAACACTGTGCCCAGAAATACAGGAATGATACCCTGTACTGGTACTGTTTACTTTGGTATTGTATGGCATTGTGACTGATGCATTTGCTCTGAATAATAAGGTATTACTCATCCCTGTTGCCCACACAGCCCTATAAAATATAACTGTCTAGGAAGTCCTGCATACGAGTGTTGTAATACAAGGCCAGAATGCAAAACCACAGGAGAATTATAAGACAGAAAGCAGATAGGAAATATACAGCAATATCTATATAGCACACACAACTCTAATGGACAGTGTTTAAGGTGTAGCAGACACAGCCATGGTCTGAATCCTTGGAGTGGAAGTAGACTAGATACAGAATCATACCTCACAACTGTACAGATAAGACCAGAACGTCAAGTATATGGGCCCATATCTGCCGCCTGTCACCCTGTCCCCCTGGGAAGTCTGTGGGATTATCCCAGATGTTTAGGCAGCAAACAGGGAATACAACTGATTGTCACACATCTATGAGAAAAAAACTGTCACTCTAGCAACCCTCAAAACTGTTATGAGAGTAATAATCCAAGTATGTCCTGTCTACACCCCATGCTGTCATGCTGTGACCAGAGTGTGTACAGTAACAGAGTGAGGTGTATGTGCATAATACTAATGTGTAATCTGGAACTTTGTGTGGCAATATTCAGATAGTGCTAAAAAACATTGCTTCCACAGGTACGTCGGATACGAACACTGCCGAGAAATAAAAATCTTGATACCCTGTACTGGTACTGTTTACTCTGCTATTGTATGGAATTGTGAGTGTTGCAGTTGCTCTGAATACTAAAGTATCACTGATCACTGTCACCCACACTGTGCTACATAATATAACTGTGTAGGAAAGCATGTATATGTGAGTTGTAACTTACAAAAGGTTGAAGAGGGCAATAGTTTAGATATGTCCCGGTATACCTGCATGTTGTCAAGACATGGCCAGAATCTGTGCAGAAAGAGTTGGATAGCTATGTGCACAACATCAACCCAAAATCTGGGAGTATGTGTAGAAACAGTTAGTGTTAACAAGCATTCCCTCCAAAGGTATACCAGGTAAGAGGTGTATACTGCAGGTAAAACCAGTTCATGTATAACGATGATGACAGCCATATCACTGTCCAAACTAAGGCTATAGGGTAGTGCAGTAATGCATGTAAAGTACAGATAACAGCACTGACTAGTAAAGTAATGTGGACTACAGGAATATACTAGTTGTTAATTGACATCCCCCCCCACCATATCTCCAACAATAAACTACATACCCACCTCAACTGGTATGTAATCACTCCACTCTTCTGATTATATCATATTGGTTGATATATATTTAAATTTGTTTCCATGCATGTGCTATACCGAATTATTCCAACATTAGTGGCATGGTGCCATCAATGTACCTGCATGCTGTTGTTATTACCACTGTGGTCCCATATATGCATGTGTTCCATTTGCTATGCAACTGTTCCGTATCTGGTGTCTGGGTTAATGGGAATATCTATGAATGCTGTTATACATAACACTAGAATGTGTTGACTATTACTAACCCACATATGATGATAAAATCTAAACACTATAGCATGTTTGGGAAGGCCGGTCCCAGCAGACCCACCTGTACCACCTCAGCTGGTCATAGCACCATGCATCAGCATGTCTGGGGCCCAACCGGGAACCTCCATGTCCATTGGTCCTGCACCACCTTTGGGTGGAACCACCTCAGGGTATGGGACTCATCCCCTCACGGGAGTGGGTACGTACATGAACATGTCACGCGTTGCCAGGTCCAGGTCATGTTGCATAGCAAACTCAGCAGGGATGTCGGAGATCTGCTACACCAGCTGGAGGGCTGTGCATCGCAACTAGAGAGTCAGCCTGGCTCTGCGACTTAGCCCCCCAGCACAGCCACCTTCGGGGCTGTGAAGGTGCAGTGGTGACTGCCCATGGGTGAGGATCTCAGTCCCACTGTTTACGCTGGGGGCTCATGGGCTTCCGATTTCCCAACACCCCTCCCTATCAAGGTGTTTACCCCCACATGTGTCATATACCACCCTTGTATGCATCTTGTTTGACTTGTCTGTTAACCTACCCAACCTACCTCCCCAAATATACCTACTATCCCTCCCCAACATCCCACTCTCACCTGAAAAAAAAGGGGGGCAATCTGTTCCCAAATAAAAAATCTCGCCCCACACATAACTGTCTGTTTCGCACGTGTCCACTGGAAACATGTAATCTGGTCTAATTGGCATCAAAACATATTATTGTTGTCCTCACCCCACTCTCAGGGATTGAGTGTACAAGTTTACCTCCAAAATTCAGTGTATATGCACAGCTGTTGCTGTAGAAGAAATGGGCAGCTATGGACCTTCCCTACACCCTTCCTGCACATCCCTAGCTATTTTCCCTACTGTCTTTCCCTCTTTGTGCCCCTTTTCACCACTTTCCTATCAACCCATTTTTCTTTTCTTTTAAAGAAATTAGCATGGGGGTAAGTGGGAGTAAGCATTTTTAAGCAGCAGTAAGCAGTTTTAAGCCTGTTTGCACAGGGGTAAGAAATGCCTACACAGGTTAAGCAATTTAGAAGCTTAGTATAAGAAACTGTAACTGGAGGTTAACAGTGCTTACCTCCATGCAAACCCAGCAGAAACCCATGCAAACCCGCTTACAACTGCCTTAATTAGTCTGTATCCAACGGCCCTTGTTCTGCCCACCAACAAAATATACAGCCTTTGCAAGAGTTGAACCCAGGACCCTGCACACCATAGCCAAATTGAATTTCCACTAAGTCATGTCAGATATAAATAACCCTGATGTTTTCACAAACATGTCATCCAGCACAGTCATTCAACAGTACAGGGAATGTATTTCAACATGTAGATGTATGTGTGTGTATATATATTAATATCTAAATAGATATAACATATCTATATATGCAGATATAGGTATATATATATATATATATATATATATATATATATATATATATATATATATACATAGGCATACATCTATAGATATATATGTCTACATCTATATCATCTATATGTCTATACACACACACACACACACACACACACACACACACACACACACACATATATATATATATATATATATATATATATATATATATATATACAGCAATTTATATATATGAAAGCAGATATATATATATCTATTTAGGTATATATAGACATACATCTGTAGATAAAAGTGGAAACATAACAAAAACATATATGTCCACATGCACCGTTAATGGGGTTGAGAGGCCACAAACAACATTCATCATGAACAAATAGGTATCCTCCCCGCCACAGCCAAACATGTCTGCCCTGCAATACAGTACCAACTGTTGCAGATCCCATAACCAGGACCTGACACTACATGGGCACAAGATGTTAACAGTTCTCCATCCCACCTATATGATGTCAGGCTGATATCGGTAACATATCATACAGTACAGTCTGGCTCCCATAGGGAATGTACAATGTGGAAGCAATAATCACCCCAAGGATACATACACACAGATACATATATGCAGATACAGATGTACACACATATATATATATATATATATATATATATATATATATATATATATATATATATATATATATATGTAACTACACATACACACGCAGAGATATGTATAGTAAGATACATATGTAGAAGGTGCACACAATATGAAACAGCCACTATGTCTACAGTTACCACCTTACCAACTGGGCACTGTATGAGCTACCCATACAAATGACAATCATTGCCTGCAACATATACCCACAGAGAAGTCAAAGGATATAACACCACAAACAAGTTTTCATACATGGGAAAGCTTTATTTGTGTACTATTACAGTTGTATATGCCATGTCATACAGCTGTTTAGACACTGGCATCCATATAAACAGAGTAATGCAACTATGAAACAGTTATACTAATACAGTAGTCTGGAAAGGTTTACAAATGTTGCTGTCCAGGCCGAGGCCTTCAAGTAGTACAATAGTAAAGACAGACTGGGCCACAAGATACCAAACAATCAACAGTAAGTAATGCAGATGTATAGTTCAGCAGCCTCTATCTACACTCTGTACACAATCCCTAGAGAATAAAGACCTCATCTGACACAATGTGATGTAACTGTTACATAACAAGGCATAACTGACACCATCACAAACACACTGACAAACAGAGCAGTCTGTATGGCAGGAGGCAGTAGGCCTGCATTTACACAAGGAGGATTGTATGGTAATGTACATCCAGATACCTTAAGGCAGCTAATTCCTGATACCCTCACCTGTTGTAACAGCCTAGGTTAGTTATGGTGCATCCCCCCCTTAGACTCAATAATACAGGGCCATATACCAATGTTACATGCACTGGTCTCAGGAGTGCATAACGGCACACATGTATTGTGTAGGTGAAGCCCACACATATATGGCCCCAACCCCACTGTATGTGTGGGGGACACAACAGCAGTGGACTGATGGCAGAAATGGCAGCATGACATACTCACAGCCCACTACAGAACAACCCCTGACAGCATGCCACATGTGCAAAGTCTGGTATGTAGGTGGAAGACAGAGGCTGAAAAACAGGCCCATATGTGGAAAACTGTTGTCATACACTAAGCAAGTCGCTGGTGTTACAGGATAGTCTGCAACATACCCTTAGCCAGGAATATGATGTTAGAAACAGAAATGGATGTAGCCATGTACTGATAGCACTCAACACACACACTGCCAGTGAAATCTCTGACACAAGACCTGTGTAGTGGACAGACAAAACATAATAGGCACACCTTTGGCCATCAAGAGGATAGGCCCACAGTTGAGAGCTATGCAGACAGACTGCATTCCAAGTTAAACTAGTATGTACACACAAACACTGCAACATCAGTGCTATATAATGTATACAACAACTCTACTCACACTCTGTCTGTAGTTCTGGAACCTCCTACAAATATGTACCTGGCCTGAATGTAAAGGTTACCCTGTAAAAGATATTGCTACCTGCTGTCTGTAACAGTGATGCCCACACAGAGGAAGGAGTTCATCACACAGGAAAAGTAAAGGGACTATGTCCACATGATGTAGGAATTTATAGTAGGTGGTTGCCATGACAGTGGTAATTGGAAGTACTACACAGCAAGCTGCATGCAGGTAGCAAGTGGAGGACACTGATTGGTGCAGAGGCCATCACCTGATCATGTGCATCACGTAAAAATCCATGCAGCAATCTATTCAAAGCAGCTCAATCCATTTACTGGACAGAGGCCAAGAGAGAGAGAGAAAGAGAGAGAGAGAGAGAGAGAGAGAGAGAGAGAGAGAGAGAGAAAGTGAAAGTGGAAGTAAAAGCCAAAGCCACAGCAAAAATAAAAAAATATATTACATCCAGCAAACTATCCAGAACAGACATCATTCCCACAACAGGCATGTGAAGTATATATGCATGTAACTGAATGTAGTACTTGGTCCATAATAATGGGATAGATGATGTTGAATGATTTATATGTGCCATCAGGTGTTGTTGTAATGATGTTCAACTGAACAACTGCTATGGACAATAGAGTCTGTCCCTGTGGTAGTGGGCCATAGCCATCAACTGTGCATATCAGCACTGACTGACAAGATGTAAGCCATCATATTGTGTGTTGTGCAATGGGAAGTATGTATATTACATGGCCAATAGCTGATGGTGGAAATAATGCCATTATGATGGACACGTGGGATCCATAGCCCACCCCTTGCAGGATACTCAGGTTAATCTGTAATGTAGCATGCAGGAATGCCATAGGTGTGTAATAGGGTTACCTGCAATCTGGTACTACATATACCCCCCTAATGTCAGGATGTGTCCATATGTGGCACCTGTCTGTGTTGTAGCAAGGCAGAATGGTGCAGCTGTGCAGGAAGGTGTTGTGAGACTGTGGACCTGATGTCTGGATGTACCCCACATATAGGTATGTAAATGTGTACATATGCACACCTATACAATATATATATATATATATATATATATATATATATATATATATATATATATATATACACACACACACACATATGTTTATATATCTATATATATATATATATATATATATATATATATATATATATATAGATATATATATATATATATATATATATATTGTATAGGTGTACATATGTACACATATGCATACTGGGTCTACTTCATATGACCTAAATTTCATTTGACTGAAATTCATTTGACTGAGACCAAAACACTGAAAGTTCAAAAGACTAAAATCTCATTTGACTGAAACTCATAACACTGACACATTAAAGTAAAAGGTATATGCCCTTTTCCCCACTATAGTGTGATCCTGGAGTTAGTATATATAGTTAGGAGGGAGTTGGGGGCACATACCCCCACATTGGAGGTGTGGGGGGGTGAAGCCCCCCACATAGTTTAGGTAAATATTGTTTTCTGCAAAGAGTTATTCATTGCAGTTATAAATATCTACGTGTATGGTTTAAAATGTATAAAGTATGTGGGGGGCTTCACCCCCACACCCTTCACACCCCCGTCTAACCGTCATAGCACACATATGCTCAAACAGAGTGTACGCATCGTGGTTAGCATCCACACACCTAACACATTCCGTAGACACTGCATGTGAAAGTACAGGACATATGTCACATATCGGGCACATGTGCTGTTAAGATATGCAGTGATGTGGTCCAAATGCAGATCACAGATGGGTGCGTCATATCAGGAAGGCTGTGTACACCCCCCCATAGCCATGGTATGCTCTGATGGTTGTTGGTGTAAAAGTATTGGATTGGTCATACATGGTCCGTTGATGTTGAGAGCTGTAAATCAGGCATCAGACATTCACAAATAACATCTGTCCACATATCATCCCAGGTATGTTTTGCTGAAAAACATAGTGGCTGTGAGCATTAAAGCTGACATAACTGACACAATTCTACACATTCTGCAATGGGCTGTACACCTGTGAGGTGTGGTGCACAGTACATGGCATGGTGCAGAACAGGTGCACAGCAATACTGTGTACATGGATGCAGTGGTATCCAGGGGAAGGGGTATCACCTAGTGACACAGCACATGCATTACACACATGTATACTGTTGCTAGCATGGATTGACTATAGCTAAACTGCATGCTGTTGTGTACCATATGTTCTGCATGTTGAGAGATGGGTAATAGGAGGACTGTGTATACTATCATTGTGCAACCTCACCTGTATGTGTATGTGTGTGTGTGCATCCTGATGGTTAGTTGGTTATCTGTAGGGTTACTCTGGTGAAGTGGAGGGAGGTTGATGCATGTAGGATGTGTGTGTGCATGTGTGTGTTTGTGTGGGTGGCCATGTTTGCACATGTGAGAATGTGGGGTGTTCATATAGCAGTACCTCCATTTGGGACTATGCAGTACATGGACACCAGGAATACCTGTCATGTGTGTAATCACAGAACGGCTGATAGTATAATATGGTCTGTAGCATGGAACAGGCATCAAGAGGGAAGGTAGACACCAGGTACAACCTTAATATCGCATTTAGCAGGGAGGTCACCTACAACCCACATATGCAGCACTACAGATGCATTGGGAAGTACTAGTCAACACCGGAGAGTGTCTCCATATATTACAGTTGTCACATGATAGGCTGAACGAGCAGCATATCTCCCATGTACTGAGCATTACATACACATGCCACACCAGTGCATGATACTATGGATAGAACATAGTAGCCCACACATATAGGGGCCATGCTCATGATGTCCAGACATACAGAGGGTGCATAGTGAATGATAGCAATGAGGCCATGTAAATCCACTACACACGGTTCAGGCAGGTAATGTAATAACAGGTCTTGTGGTGTGACTGCTTGTGTAGGCATTTAGAGGACTGATATGTTAAGGAGTGGTATCAATGCATGTATGTTAACAAGTGTGATGCAGGATGTGGTACCACATGGACATATATGTGGGACTGTCTGTAAAGCCATGGTATTACGGACATGTGTGTGTGTGTGTGTGTGTGTGTGTGTGTGTGTGTGTGTGTGTGTGTGTGTGTGTGTGTGTGTGTGTAGTGTTAGGCAATACTGTACAGGTTTTAAAGTGCATTTATTGTTTTCCCCTACAGGTGGCGAGATGGGTCAGGGTCCCTCTTGCATGCAATGTGATGTTCGTGTCCATACAGACACCAAAGATGATGATAGTATTGTTGAGGCACAGGTAGGGTTTTCAGGAGCCGACACTGCACCAACATTTGACATCCCCCTTTTAGCCACCACAATCCCGCACACAGTTTCAGTGCCTATACACACCCCATCACCAGTGGCCATAGCGGAGGGACAGCTGGAATTCGTGGCAGTGCACAGGAAGTGTGGTAATCATGCTTACTGTGTCCAGTCACAGCAGGCATAGCCAGATGTCTGGCAGGGCACCACATAGGCAGATGTCCCAGGGTGCTCGTGGTAGGGCCGCTGGACATCATGCCCCTGGCAGAGGCGACATAGTTGGTACCAGCAGGTGCATATTTCAGGCTGTCATGGTGGGGCAGGCACATATAGAACATTACACCAGACAGGGCCTGAGGCTGCAGAGGGCTGTTCTCACATCTGCAAATAACAACTCCTGTGAACTGGCTGGTCCCATCCATAGATTAACTGAGTTCATGGATAGACGGTCTGGTCAGATGATGGCCCTCATTGACCGTGGTCTGTCCATGCTTGAACGAGTGATGGGAGTGCAGCAACAGCCATGTGGATGTAGGTCAGCAATGCCAACAGCTGGTAGTCAATATGGATGTGCTAGTACACCAAGGGGCTCCCGTAATTGCAGTACCAGCCCCGGCACTGTGGGGGGGGCATTGCCCATACCACACCACAGCAGGCCACAAGCACATGGTCCTGACCAGTTCCAGGAGGGACCTGTTACCAGCGGACATATGTCATCATCAAGTGAGAGTAGCACATCGAGGCCTGTACCTGGACGTGCCCATGAAACCTTGGCAGGTACAGTCCACGTGTCTGTGGTCAGAGGCAGTGAACTGTCTGCGGCTGTCCATAAACACCTCTGTAGGGCAGCCACATGGCAGAACTGTGCATGCATGCCCACACACTATGCAAACACACCTAGGGCAACCCCATACCTACACACACCACAGCACCGCGCCCAGCTCACCACAGTACACCCCTCCCCCACACACTTGGTGTCAAATGTATGGCCTACCCTCAGCCTCTGGCAAACCAACTTCACACCCTGTGCATATGATGATACCTGTGCCACATCCCTGTCATCCATACCATCAATGCAGGGACAGGCTAATATGGTTCTGATGCACACTGTGACTGTATTACAGTGTACCACAGTACTGCAGTGTAACATGTTGTAGGGAGTAAAGTGTAATGCTTATATGGCAGGTAGTATAACCATCCAGCAATGATGCCTTATAGCTGTTAGTAACACTGTTTGGTTGTGGTCTCTATAATGGCATCCATGTGTATTGTAGGTGTACATGTGTCAGCACAAGGATGCCCTGTGCATATGATGATACCTGTGCCACATCCCTGTCATCCATGCCATTAATGCAGGGACAGGCCAATATGGTTCTGATGCACACGGTAACTGTACTACAGTGCACCGCAGTACTGCAGTGTAACATGTTGCAAGGAGTAAAGTGTAATGCATATATGGCAGGTAGTGTAGCTGTCCAGCAATAATGCATTATAGCTGTTAGTAACACTAGTTTATTGCGGTTCCTATAATGTTATCCATTTGTGTTGTAGGTGTACATGTGTCAGCACGAAGATGGTCTGCAGTCATATTCCACAACAGGTACGGCACTGTGGTGACACCATGGCTGTGACATATCTGGGGTACAGATGAACACATGTCACAGGTTACTAAAATGGTTATTGCCTGTACCACATGGACAGGTGACCCACTGAGGCGTGCATACCCTGTAACCTGATGTAGACCCATCCCCATATACATATACTGTTACCTGGCAACACTGGGACTAGACCCCTACCTAGCTATGTAGTGATACTGAAGTGTGTAACGTTCATTATACACACCACACAGCATTTAGGGTGAGGTGTGTCTCAGGTCACATGTTACATGCAGAACATCCCCAGACAGGTACAGTATGCTAATGGGGGATGTAATGGGTGTACATGGGCAATACGTAGTGTGACATACCGTCATATACACATTAACAGACACATAACTGCCAGACACACATCTGAGATACCAGGGCCTATTGCAGCTAACTAACTTGACCATGTGTCCAATGTGTTACAGGTAGGCTGCACACAACACATGCATAACTGGCTTGGATTGTGGTATCAGTTACCTGTATGGTTGATGGTGATAGTGGTAACCATAACATGGTACATGGGACATATACCAGGTGTAGCTTGGTGTAATAACAGTGTACCCCAGTGGATATTGTACTCCTTGAAACCCATGTTGACACTCTGCCATACCCACCATCACACATTGGCCGCGACTGTGATACAACACATAGTATACCCCAACATTGGTACTACAGGGATATGCATCTAATGCACATGCCACAAGCATAGTAGGGTGTTGCATTCTCATGCCTCACCTATGGGCAGCAACAACACTATCTGTACCACTGTGTGGCAATGGGTATTGTAATAGGAGTATGTGGCCTCAGAATGCTGTACCCTACAGATATATGGACATGCACAACTTCACACACATGCCAAAACACAATGGATATCCCATGCCTATCAACCCATTTGTAAAACACTGTTGTGCTGGTACTGCAAGGCTCATGTAACCGGTATAGGGGGGAGCTTACAAGGTACATTTAATGTCCCATACAGCAGCAGCCACAACTGACTATGGCAATGGATGTTGTGTTGGTTGTGAAGGCCCTCATGGAATTCTCAAGTACAGGTGTGCTAACACACAGACACTGCTATACTCAGTCATGCACACATACACATGTGTCAGTACAGGGGTGCATTGTTGCAGGTGGTAATAGCTGTGTACCTAGCTATTATCCAAGGGGAGATGGGTTGTGTAGGGGTTGTGTGTACAGTGGTATCCTGCTCCTGCCAGGTGGCTGCCGGCAATCTATCAACAGACACTACTGTGGTGACCCTCAGGGTGAAAATGACATGCATCAGCCAATCCTTTAGGTGCCCCCTGCACACGGCCACTGAGGTGATCATGTTGACAAGTATGCAACATGCATTTTAACACATGGTTAGTGTCTGTGATGGAGACCTGTACCCAAGCATGTTCTGTTGACTATGGTAGTGGTGTGGAGTTACCCATAGCATGTGGTGCATACAGGGTGACATCTCCTATATGTGCCAGTTCTTACACCGCTGGGCAGACATGTCAGTGTCAATGAAGCTTAGGTTGCCTGTACATATCCCAGCTGGATACCTGCCTTCTGCACATCTGTACAGGGACTGACAGTCATTATCTTGGCAAGTAGTTATGCATTGGCATGATTGTGTTGACAGATAGACGTCTGGCAATATGTATGCCATAGCTACATGTCTGAAGCACTGACTAACGTGCTGTACAGACAATAGTCTACAGTTACATTCCACATGACTGATCATTACACAGTAAGGGGAATATACTGCGACACAGCTCACACACTTGGGATACAACAGGAAGTCCTCAGTGTCTAGCTATGCCCACAGGTGTGTCTGTTGTCAGTACTACATTTAGCACTCTGCTCCTGACTGGGTAAGCACTGTCAACAGTAGTACTGCCATGATACACTACATGCCAGTGTGACAGCATGTACCCTGGGCTACTACACCTGTATGTAACACATTCACATGGATAACAGTGCTGTATAGGCCTCATACATGTCTGTGTCCCACACATGACACTCATACCCCTTGCTACTGTAATGACAGCACACAGGCACATGTATTGTACATAGCATTACATACACTTATTACAGATTAACAGACTGTGTGGTGTGACCTGGTTACCAGGGCTAAGCCATGCTTAGCAAGTATCAACATTGCTGCAATATAACACCTGAGCTGATTTGCGCACTGGTAAGTGAAGCCGACACTGTGTAAGTGCCCATATGTTTACCCATAGCTCAGCACTGCTTAGCTTCACGTAAACCCATGCGGAACCAAAGGAATACCCCCTTTGGTAAAATGGGGGGTTGAAAAAATTTAAAAACAGGACGGGGCTGAAAAAAAGTATAAAATAAATGGTCTGAAAAGGGCATGGAAAAAAGGGGCCTTTTTCCCAAAAGAGGAAGGTGGGGAAAACACCAGGAAAAAAATTTTTTACCCTTTAAATGAATTTAAGAGGGTACAAAAACAATTATGCGGGATTCCCAAGGGCTTTGGGACTGTCAAAAGGGGTTTTTTTTTGGTTGTTGTGGTGTTGGGTTTTGTTGGTTTTACAATACACAGGAAAGTGATTATTGTTTTCCACATGGGGAAGGGGTCAGGTCCCTCGATGAAATGTGAGGGGTTTGCCATAAACAAAAGTAGAAGTATGTTAACAGGTTTTGGGACCTGAAACATTTGACATTTTAGACCAAATTTAACAAGTTTCAGTGTAAAAACCCCCATACCGTGCCATAAGGGGTGGGGGGGTGGGGGGGGGTTTTGTTTGTGTGTGGGGATAGCCAATGCGGGCGGGGAAAGGCAATGTCCCGGGGTGCCTTGGTGGGGCCCCTCTCCCCTGGAGGGCCATACGGACCCAGGTGATATTTAGGCCAGGTGGGGCAGGCACATAAACATTACACCCGGGGCCACCAACGCCACATCTGCAAAAACCCTTAACGGTGGCCATCCGAAACAGCTGGATGCGGGTCGGAATGTGGCCCCTTTGCCTGGTCTGTCCATTTAACAGTGTGGGGGGGAAAACCACAGGGATGTAGGGTGCCCGTGGTAGTCAATAGGGTGGCAGACCCCAAGGGTCCCGAATTGCATACCCCCCCGCATGTGGGGCATTGCCCATCCCACCACAGGGCCAGCAAGGCCCTTTTCCCCAAACCTTACCGCGGACATATCATCAGGAAGTGCAATGAGGCCTTACCCCCATGAAAGGGGAAGTCACCTGTAGAGGCAGTGAACGGCGGTGCCCATAAACACCTCTGTGGGCAGCCCGGCAAATGTCATACACACAGCAAACACACCGGCCCCCAACCTACCACCCCAAGCACCGAGTCACCACGTACATCCCACACATGGTGTCAAATTTTGGGCCTCCCTCACCTCTGGAAAACCCAATAAAACCCTGTGCATATATAACCTGGCAACCCTCCCCAACCAAAAGCAGGGACGGGCTAAATGGTTCTGATGCACTGTCTGAACAACCACAATTGAGGAACTTTTGAAAAAAATTACCTTAAGGGCAGGCCATCCAGCAATGTGCCTTATACTGTAAATGTGTGGTATAATGGCTCCAGTGATCATGTGTCAAAAGGATCCCTGTATATGATAGGGCCACATCCCTGTCATCCATCCATTAATGCAGGGACAGGCAATATGGTTCTGATGCACAGGTACTGTACTACAGTGACCCAGTACTGCAGTTTTGGGAAGGAGTAAAGTGTAATGCATATATGGCAGGTAGTGTAGCCATCCAGCAATGATGCATTATAGCTGTTAGTAACACTTTATTGGTCCATAATGTTATCCATTTGTGTTGTAGGTGTACATGTGTCAGCACAAGATGGTCTGCAGTCATTTTCCCAAAAAGGGTGGCACTGTGGTGACACCATGGCTGTGACATATCGGGGGTACAGTGAACACATGTCACAGGTTACTAAAATTTTTTGCCTGTCCATGGACAGGTGACCCACTGAGGCTGTACCCTGAACCTGATGTAGACCCATCCAATACATAACTGTTCCCTGGCAACACTGGGACTAGACCCCTACCTAGCTATGTAGTGATACTGAAGTGTGTTTCATTATACACACCAAAAGCATTTGGGGTGAGGTGTGTCCGGGTTTACATGTTACATGCAGAACACCCCCAGACAGTACGGGCTAATGGGGATGTAATGGGTGTACAGGGGCAAAAGTGTGACATCCCCCATATACACATTAACAGACACATAACGCAGACACACATCTGAGATACCAGGGCCTATTCCCTAACTAATTTGACCATGTGTCCAATGTGTTACAGGTAGGCTGCACACAAAAATGCATAACTGGTTTGGATTGTGGTATCAGTTACCTGTATGGTTGATGGTGAAGTGGTAACCATAACATGGTACATGGACATATACCAGGTGTACGGTGTAAAAACATGTACCCCAGTGGATATTGTCCCCTGAAACCCATGATGACACTCTGCCATACCCACCATCACACATTAAATGTGATACAACCATGTATACCCCAACATTGGTACTACAGGGATATGCATCTAATGCACATGCCACAAGGGTGTTGTTGTCATGCCTCACCTATGGGCAGCAACAACACTATCTGTACACTGTGTGGCAAGGGGATTGTAATAGGAGTTTTCCCAGAATGCTGTCCCCTACAGTTTTGGACATGCACACACACATGCCAAAACACAATGGATATCCCATGCCTATCAACCCATTTGAAAAACACTGTTGTGCTGGTACTGAAATTGAAACCGTATAGAAACATTTAATGTCCCATACAGCAGCCCACAACTGACTATGGCAAGGGTGTTGGGGGTTTTGGGAAGGGCCCCTCATGGAATTCAAACAGGTGTGCTAACACACAGACACTGCTATACTCACCAAAAAATGTGTCAGTACAGGGTGCTTTGGGCAGGTGGTAAAGCTGTGTACCTAGTACCCAGGGGGGGTGTGGGGTTGTGTCAGTGGTATCCTGCCCTGCCAGGTGGCTGGGCAATCTATCAACAGACACTACTGTGGTGACCTCAGGGTGAAAATGACATGCATCAGCCAATTTTGCACATGACCACTGAGGTGATCATGTTGACAAGTATGCAACATGCATTTTAACACATGGTTAGTGTCTGAAATGGAGACCTGTACCCAAGCATGTTCTGTTATTTGGTAGTGGTGTGGAGTCCCCATGGCATGTGGTGCATACAGGGTGACATCTCCTATATGTGCCAGTTCACACTGGGCAGACATGTCAGTGTCAATGAAGCGGGTTGCCTGTACATATCCCAGCTGGATACCGTCTGCACATCTGTACAGGACTGACAGTCATTTTTTGGCAAGTATTTTGCACATGATTGTTGACAGATAGACGCTGCAAATGTATGCCATACTACATGTCTGAAGCACACAAACTGCTGTACAAAAAAGTCTACAGTTACATTCCACTTTGGATCATTAACAGTAAAAAACTACACAGCTCACACGGGATACAACGGGAAAGCCTCAGTGTCAGCTATGCCACAGGTGTCTGTTGTCAGTACTACATTTAGCACTCTGCTTGGGGGGCACTGTAAAAGTAGTACTGCCATGATACACTACATGCCAGTGTGACAGCATTTTGGGCTACTACACCTGTATGTAACACATTCACATGGAAAAAGTGCTGTAAGGCCTCATACATGTCTGTGCCCCAAAATGACACTTACCCTTGCTACTGTAATGACAGCAAAAGGCATGTATTGTACATGCATTACATACACTTATTACAGATTAACAGACTGTGGGGTGTGACCTGGTTACCAGGGCTCCCATGCTTAAAGATCAACATTGCTGCAATATAACACCTAGCTAAACAGGAAAGGGAAACCCCCTGTGCCCCATATGTTTACCCATACCAGCACTGCTTAGTTTTAAAAACCCATGAAAAAATTAAAGCTGCTCAGAACTGCTTTAACCACTCTGTGTCTGACAGCCCTTGTTTGCCCAGCAAGAAAATGAACAGCCCTTGAACCCAGAACACTGTACACTAAAGTCACAATACTTAACCACTACACCATGACCACTGTGAAAACAGCTGTTGTTTTACCAATATAGCTGTCAGTACACATATTGAGTAGTATTGAACAATTGCCTTAAGTTTGTAAATTGTGTAGTCCTTGTTAGTAATATGACTTTCATCACATATTTTGTTTTATCATAATGTACAATAAAAATAATGGTGAGCTACATCTAAGGGGTATACACAACCTGAGGTTTTCACATGACGGGAATTTGTTATATACATGTAATAGGTCTATATATGCAAATTAAAAATAAATTTAACATTTTGTAACGTATAGTGAAATATATATGCCATTTTACATTTTATGTTCATATAAATTTTTGTATAATATTATATATATATATATATATATATATATATATATATATATATATATATAAATCAATGTTTGTTTAGCAAATCCCAAAATAAAGGGAATTTTTGAGTGTATTACAAAGCATTATGTTTTGGGGCTTATTTAAGGTTTCACTTTTCCTCATGTATTTGGGTCTATATTTTTAAACAAATAATTTAAAATGTAAATGAAATTACACATGGTTTAAATGTAAAAAACATTTTTGTTAAATTGTTTTTTTACATTTGCTATTTACAAATGTCCTATTATATATATATATATATATATATATATATATATATATATATACATATATATATATATGTATAAAAGATATATGTCTTTTTAGCTATATATATGCACATCCTATTTTACAGATATGCCTATTATGTTGGTATTTTGTAGATATCCATATGTATATTTTCCATCTGTATATGTAGACATATATTGCTCTGTTTATGTATATATCTGAGTGTTTATATTATATGTTTTATATATATATATATATATATATTATTATTAATATTTTATATATTTATTAATATCCATAATTAATATATATATATATATATATATATATATATATATATATATATATAATATATATATTCACCATATGTCCTGAACATGGAGTGTAGCCCTCCCCACCCCCTATAGTCCCAACTTTGTATGCAAGGGGATGTCAGGTATGTATTGCAGGTATATTTGTAGACTATTGCTACTGTAATAGGGATTGTCTTCACAGACATGGTGTGTGTGGAGGTACATCTGCTTTTAACATGTGCACCATTGGCAACTGACAGACATCCTAAGGACATCATAGTACAGTACCACTGCTAGCACAGTAATGCCTGTGGACAAAGGAGATTTTGGCCAATATTGGACAGTCTGACACACTGGACAGTCCAGAGGTATACAAAACCCCCTTAGTGCAAGACATGTGGACCAAGCCAAATGTGGATGTTACCATGTAGATGGGAAAACTTTATACTGGTATACATTTGCCCCATAGGTTATGCATTCACACCCCCTGTCTGTCCTGACACATAATAACTGGTACAGAGGTGATATGGCCACATACTACCCACTAGTTGGGACATACATCTGTACAGCATCCCACTGCTTTGTCTGACATACATGAGTTATGGGCCCACAGCAGAAATCTGGCAAGTATCTGGACATGACATCTCACTGGGTAAGTACACTAAGCTGCTAGGCATGTAACAAAGCACTGTGCAGGCTACAGGCAGACTGGCTCAACACTGGCCTACATTTCCTATGGGGAATAAAATGTACCTGCATATATAGAGGCTCTACAGGCATGTCACAACAGGAAAAACCCCTGTGTGAAAGTGCATAACCAAAACCCAAAGTGAACAAGCCACGCCACATATGGTAAGCTAGCATAATATTACAGTATATGGATTTTTAACACCATCCTCATAGGGCCACTCACACACTAACCCTACATAATGTGGTCCGATGCCTGTCTGTGGTATGGGACATGTGTTTTTGGCCCCTAAAAACATGAAAGCTGATAGGAAACATACAGTGGAGCAGCATGTAACATCAGATAGAACAGGACCAAGAACAATGACATTACCACAGTCTGTACACAGGCCAAGGTACATATTACAATACACACACTGTTGACAATCACCATAAGTACACAGACCTCAGACACACACACACAGAAATCCAGGTTATGTCATCAAATAAAACCCCCTACTATACATAACATGGGGCAGTCTGATATCTCACTGGCTTGTTATCAGATATGTCACTATTATGGTGTACAGAACATATGCACCTCTTACTGCATGACATATGTACAAAGGTTGACAGATTTGTGGCTAGAGACGCATACACAGGGCCAATATTGACATGTTGCTGTGATAACCTCACACATTTACTGTTGTAACAGGGTTTGTTGCAACATATGTCTTATGAGTGATATGAAGTCAGTAACTCTCATGGCTGTCAGCATCTACTGACTGCAATCCTTACACTACCTTCTGCAGTTCATGGATAGGAGCTCTGGGGGAACACAAAACAAAAGGCACCACACACTGCCCAGTCTGCAGATGACCCTACAGATGGGGTTTCTCATAAACATAGCACTATGGCAGGTATTAAAACATGTGGGACAGCCATATCCACACACACCTGTTAAACCAACATTACTCCAAATGCAGTATAGCAGCACTTACAGTCTGTAGTCAGTCAGGCACATCCCTCCTGTGTTTTGGCCTGTTTCCACAGTGTATGTTGTTAGAGGAAAATAATCCATCTGATGCTGTTTGCCAAACAACAGATCAGTTCCTGCTAAAGTGAATGAAAAGGCCCAACACCAACATGATGTTCCTAGATATTGAGTGTGTTTCCATGAAATTTGGGTATGGGAATGTTACCACAGCTGTTCCACATGCAATCAGCTAGAGGAGGGCTGCAATTCATGCGAGGCCATCAGCTGATCATGAGCATCACTTAAAATACACTGCTGCCTAAGAAAAAGGGGTCTCCCACATCCACCAGAGAGGGAGAGAGACAGACAGAGGCAAAGAAAGTCAGGGAGGGTGGGAGAGTAAAATTTAAGCTTTTTTTGTGTCACACCCTACCAGGGGTATAAAACCCCCTGATGACTATGTGTTTCACATTTAGTTTTGGGATGCCATAGGTTACAGGGGGAGCCTAAAAAATATATGGGGGGAGTGACATCTGAAAAATATGGTAGCTATGGTAGGTGTGAAATGTGCCTGTCCACATGAACATCTGTCACCCAAAACAAAACCATTGACAACTTGGGGGGCCAGGAATACAACTCATCACTAGTGAATTGAAACAAAGTCAGGTTCAATGCCCCAAGGGGTAAAAGAGGTTATATGGGCAAAGGGTATGTGAGGTGTCTGACATCAGACAGCATGCTTCAGTATCCCAATGGGGGTTGTGGGAGTGTGAATGTGGTCAACATATACAACACACACACAGACACGGGGTGCCAGTACTGACATGCATGGGTGCATTGTTTCAGGGTGTGTAGTGGTGACTGCCAGAGGCACAGGCTAGGTGATGGGTATCCCTTTGGCATCGGGCCCAAATGACAATGGTCTGCATTGTGCTCGGGGGTGTATTGTCTGGATTTGCCCAAAAGGTGGGTATTGTATTCACCATCCAGCCCGGGGGATTTTTGGGTGGCCAATGCTGTGATTGCTTGCCATGTATTTTTTATTGACATGGATGGTGTCTGGGATGTCACCTCCCACATGCATGTACATGACATGTGGAACTGTACCGTGTCTGGCCCATGTTTTAACAGTTTTTATCAGATGTGCCAGTCCTGGCCTCATGTGGTGGGAACTTTTAATGGACAGCAGTTGACCCTGCACCTACATTGATAGCATGATCCCTTTCCGGGTGTCAGTGGCATCTGTCCATACGGGGCTTTTCAGGCATGGTTTTTTTTGTGGGTCACATTTGATGGCCCCAAATTTGGGGGTTCCAGGGGGGAACATGGGAGGTGAACTTTTGGGCTTTTCCCTAGGATGGGGGTCCATTCTGTAGCCCACTGAATCACACCATGTTACTATCAGTGGGCAATATGCGGGGTACTACCAACAACTTTTGTGGGGTGTGTGTGTGTGTGTGTGTTTTAAACATGGGTTGAAAGTGTTTTGAGAAATTTCAAGGGTTGCTAATATTGTTCAGCTGCCTTGATGTCACATGTATTGGATTTGCACCCCCATCTCAGCTATTTCACATCTGTTATCCTGAGGGCAGTGATATATACTCCACCATATAAGAATGAAAATGCTCCACATTTCAGTTGTTACCCCTCACACCCACCTCCACAGAGGATATGAATCAAACAGACACACCCTCCCGGGGGATTAGAACTCCTACCTAGTTAGTATATTACACTACAGCACTACATGTTATAGGATGCACCATGAGATTACGGTATTTTCCCAAAGGTGTATTTCACAGTGAATGACAAGGATTGCCAAAGTAGGGCATGAATTGTAGTGAGTGACTACCCAAATGTTGCCCCCACACAAACATAGAACACACACAACATGCCAGGGGGAAAACCCACCAGAGTTCTAATCACACTACGTACTTTTAAAGGTTTACCATTTTTGAATTTTTTCCCAAAGGTGTATTTCACAGTGAATGACATCAGCGGATTGCCAAAGTAGGGCATTTGAATTTTTGGAGTGTGACTAGCCAAAAATGCATTGCCCCACACAGACATAGAAACACACAAAAAACATCCACAACTGCATGTGGGGAAAAACCCCCTACCAGAGTTCTACACACACTGAATTTTAAGGATGCACCATGGGATTACTGGAGTACTTCTTCCCAAAGGTGTATTTCACAGTGAATGACATCAGCAGATTGCCAAAGTAGGGCATTTGAATTGTAGTGAGTGTGACTAGCCTAAAAGCATTCCCCCTACACAGACATAGAAACACACACAAAACACAACTGCCATGTGGGAATAGAACCCCTACCAGTTTTATACACACGCAAAGTGTATAGGACACACCACGGGGATTACTGGAGTATTTTTTCCCAAAGGTGTATTTCACAGTGAATGACATCACAGCCTTGCCAAAGTAGGGCATTTGAATTGCATGAGGGGACTAGCCAAAAAACATTGTTTCACAAAGACACACAAAATAGCTATGCTGGGATTAGAACCCTACCTAACTAGTTTATCACACTACAGCAGGACACAGTTATGGATCCCATGGAGATTACTGGGAAATTCAAAGGTGTATTTAAAGTGAATGACATCAGCAGCCTTGCCAAGTAGGGCATTTAAATTTGTAGTGAGTGTGACTAGCCTAAAAGCTTTCCCCACACACACACACATACACACACACACACACACACACACACACACACACACACACACACACACACACACACACACACACACACACACACAAAATTGCCATGTCTGGGATTAGAACTCCTACTATTTTCACACTACAGCATTTAAAGGACACCAAAAATTAGGGGCACATTTCAAAGGTGTACACAGTGAATGACATCAGCACCCCCAAAGTAGGGCATTTAAATTTGGAGTGTGACTACCTAAAAGCATTACTCACACAGAAACACACACACAGTTGCCATGTCTGGGATTAGAACCCCACCTAACTTTTTTCACACTACAGCAGTTCAGTTTAGAACAGCCAGGGAGATTACTGCTACAACTTTCCCAAAGGTGTATTTCAAAGTGGATGCCCTCAGCAGGCTTGTCATAGTAGGGCTAGGGGGAGGGCAGTGGGGGCATGGGCCATAACCCATTCATCTAGAGTTGACACCCACATGCACACATGCAGGGTTATATTCCACAGGTATTTTTATACAGCTGCTAGATGACTACTTCCTTGTACAGTCATGTTGCACAGCTAGCACTTGCACCACATAGTCAATGCTAAAGATACTGGCAAATTTCTACAGTGAGTGACATTGAACCTCATGTGTTTAGCCTTTTGGGTGGGGCTGGGTGGGACAGGCCTATAATGGATGGCCCCTTGTCACAGTCACTCTCTTCCACACATCTTGTCTTACTTTGGCTTATTATAGTGTGTTGTCCTTGATATATGCTGTATTCCTATCCATGTGTGTGCAAAGCATGGGGTGCATACTGAGGAGTGTTGCACTAACATCTGAAAATGCCAGATATGTATGGGCCACTGTTGTTTGCAGACATGGGCTTCATTTGTTTAAGTGTGTGAGCATGGCCAGTATGACCTTTCAGCATGATGTTGTCTGACATTGCCTTCATTTTTTTAAGTGTGTGTGCATGCCCAGTATGCCCTTCTGTATTGAATGTGTGGATCCCAGGTATTTTTACCCAGTGCGACCTTTGTGTTGTACACCTACAGGTAGCAAACTGTTTTGCAGGTATCCATCGATCATTTAATAGGGGGACAAACGGGCAGGGATATTTTACTGTGGTGATTTTTTCTGCTTTTATCGTTAGCAGAGATATTCAGACATGTGTACTGTTATACAGTGATTTTTTGTCCTCATGTACTGTGGGGACATTCTTGCTCACAGTGATGTTTTAAAGGGTGACTGCAGCTGTGTCTGGTATTGGGGAACACCTACATATTCATGGTAAGTTATGCCATTCTGGGGGGAGCTGCAGACACTTTGCTGGGTCTGTGTATCCAGTTCAGCCCCTTTGGGACTGCTGGCAGAGGATCCCATACTTGTACACCATCCCTGACAGTATGGCTTATCTTGCTTGGGGCCCCAGCTGCAGATTCACAGGTTACCCAGAGGCAGGGGCCATGGGGCAGGACATTACCCCCATTGTGGGTACAGGTGTAGCCACCCATTTATGTGTTTGCAGGGGTAGGGGGCACACAGCTTGTGTCGGACCCCGCACATTCCATGCTGCCCCTGCTCCCACCCCTTTTTATTCTAACCTCTTCCATACATTATGCATACATTCTCTGATACTTTCCCCAAGGGGGTCACCCATCACAGGTGTGTTTTTTGGTCCACAGTTCATGCAGTGGGGCATGGTGGAATTTTCTGTGGTTTGTCCACATGGCCTTGCATATGGCTTATGTGGGTGTGTTATGTTGTTATTTGGGTGTCCATGACATAACATGCATGCCCAAAACACAGGGAGAGGCCTGTGGGCATTAGGTGTTTGGGGATGTGGCAGGCCGTTGCATTCTGTCAGTCTACAGTCCAGACCACCATACAAACCCCTGGGGTGACAGGGTAGGTGTGATAGGTGTTCATGCCAATACCTTGTCTTGTCAGGTGGTGGTGGGGCTACACCTACAGCTAACACACTGCATGGGACACCTGCACTGCATGCTGCATTCTTCCTAGCCCTATAAAGGGGGGGTCATATGTACCCCTTCCCACAGCAGGGATATGACCAGAGAGGACCTGTGGGTGGTGTTTGCATGAGCTGGGTGCATGTGTGCTATGGAAAACTTTCATCACACACAGATATGCATGGGGGATTCCAGTTATGCTGGCATGTGCGGTACATCAGCTGTTTCCCCAAAACATCAGTCCTCCTTTGTGATCTGCAAGTGTTGGGCAGACATCAGGTATCCCCCTTTCAAGACCAGTAATGTGATGCATACCTGTATGTACAATTCCAAGGGTGTCCATTTCACAGTGACACAATATATACTGTATGTCTGGGGTATTTTTCCCCGTGTACTGCTTGTATATCTAGCCCAACAGCCATGCCATGTCATCTTTCAGATGGTGACACATATTACCACCATACATTTACAATGCTTACTGTAGCATGTGTTATACTGGTGGAGATTGTTTTGGCACTGCATTTTAGGGCTTGTCCCTGTCATCAGCAAATGGGCAATGGCCACCAGGTCACCTCAACATGCATACATATGACCACTCTCCCCAATATGAAACACACACCATCCTAAAAAAAACCCAATTTGCAAAAGCTAAACCTATCCTGCTACCTTACCTCTGGGCATCTGTGCTCCCATTATACCTACATACATGTTACTACATTTCTACACAGGATTGGGGCACACTTTACTGCATTTCTACACTGGATTGGGGGAAGGCACACCTGACTGTTTTTACACTACATAGGGGGGGGCACACCTGACTGTTACTACATTTTCAAGGGATGGGGACACACTGACTGTTTTAATTTCAACACAGGATTGGGGCACACCTGATGTTACTACATTTCTAAAAGGATTGGGGAGGTGCACCTGACTGTTACTACATTTCTAAAAAGGATTGGGGGCACACCTGACTGTTTCTACATTTCTACACGGATTGGGGGCACCTTAAAATGTTTCTACACTACATGGATGGGGGGAAACCCGGCACTTGTACACATTTCATATGACTGGTTTTCAGGTACTCCATTTCATTCTGTATTCTAACCTATCATGCCAGAGGCATATCAGTGTACTCAGGTCTTAGCTTTGGGTTTACCTACATATTAGTTCTGACTTCCTACCCTTCAGAACTAACATCCCACTGCCTGACCTGCTGTAGTCTGTCTGTGTAGGCCTGGGGGAGGTTACCCATAGGCATCATTCAGAGGCCATAGCACACTTTTGTTTGTGTTTGTCACACCTGTCCTCTGGCTGAGATGTTGTTGGTATGTGAACCTCCCCGACCCTGTGTGAGTCATATGGACACACATGTCACCCAGCCCTTTCCTGCAGTGGGTTTTGTCACCCCGTGTATACTGGGTACTATGGTGACTCCAGTATTTGTTTCAGATTCATGGTGCCACTATGGGGGTCTACTATCTGCTGGCATACCATTCAGCCACCTGATTCCCTTGCATGCTCACATCCATACCATAGATACAGGTAATGACACATTCTCTCCATTCGGCAATTGGTAGGTTGATTGACTTACCTTGTGGGTGTGCCAGTTTTAGGATGGTGCTGGAGGGGTGCCTGTTTGATCACATAGTACACTCCTATACATGGGTTTAAAAGGTAGTGTCATGTTTGGCATCCCTTTACTGTATGTGGGGTCAGAGAGGTGTCATTCCCTCCCCCGTGTCAGTGTAGGGTTATTGCTTTTTGGGGCCCGGGCATACTGGGCATGCCTCCATCTGTTTCTGGGGCAGGCTCAGGTTGTTCCTCCTCGAGTCACTTGTGCCTGTGCAGGCCTTCATTGGTGGGGGCTTTTGGCCCCGTTCCTGCTGCAGCTGTTTCCAAAGGGTCAATATTGTTTTGCCATTACTAAATGGAGAATAGTGTTTAGTTGAAGCTTATTTTAGGTTTATTTTCTTATTTTCCCTGTGTTTGCCCTTTATGCTTCGCCAGTTGGTGTTTATTTTTTTCAACCCAGCCTTCCACTTCCATTGGTGCCTTTTAAAGATTCCCCTTTATTTGAGGTGGTTTTAGAAAAGATGGGGAAAATTTCGCAAACCTTTCCCCTTTCCCCCAAAAACCCCATTTGAGGATTTTTAGAAATGATAATTTTTGGTGCCTTTTAGGATAGTGCAGGACCCTTGCACCCCCCAGGTTTTTCCTGGTAAGGAGCATATTCCCGGCCCCCTCCGGGGTTGAGAATCCATGGGATTGTTGCAGTTATTTATTTATTTATTATTCCCCCATTATTTGATACTTGCATAAATTTTACTAAATATTGCAAATGTGGTTTTTTGTTTGTGGGAGCTGCCAAAGTTAAATTTTTAAGGTCTTTCACTAAGCTAACCCAGCCATTATTATTTTTCTTTATTTTATGTGTTTATTCAATTACACAGTAAAATGTGAGGTTACCCCATATTTTTGTTTTGTTTGTTGTTGTGTTGTTCACAGTGTGAAAAAATATTAAAAAAAAATTTGGCCCTATTTTATAATTTTTTTTCCTTTACTATTTGTCATTCAGCATTGCATCCAAATTAATTTCTCTGCTGGTCCTTTTGCTTTGGGGTTTAAGCGGGGAAAACCCGTCTCCCCAAAAGGCAACCCGGCTTTTTTTCCTTTGTTTATTTTTTTTTTTTAATTGATCATAGGGAAATTAAGGTGAGCACTCAGAACATGGGGGGGTTTTTTTTTGTGTGTGTGGTGGGGTTTGTTGTTGTGTTGTGTGTGGTTGACAGACGTCTCACTGTTTTAACAGCAGGGGAACTAAAATTTATTGTTGTGGCTTTATCCATTTTTAAAATTTTTTTTCCTGTGCTTCCCGCTGCCATGTAGGAGTGGGTTACCCCTTTTGGTTATCAAATTTCTTACCTTGTGTGTGTTTCTCACAGTTTGGCCCAAAAATAAAGTTATTTTTTTCAGTTTTCCTTTCCTGCCTAAGATTGAACCCCTAATTAAACCCCTTTTTTGGAGTTTTCAAGGTGGCAAGAAATGTTGGGGATCATCCAAAATTCTGTCTTCAAGCAGCTTCCCCTGCCTTCATCTTTCAGTTTCTTTTAAGTACCCAAACCCCGGGCCAGTAATCAAAGGGCCTCTCCTCCACGGACCTGGAAACACGGGAGGAAAAAAGCCCCCTGATCCCCAATAATCCTGCATAACACAATAACAATTCTCTTTAAAGAAAAGGGCACCCTTGTCCGGGTGGTTTTTTTTAATCCCCCAAAAGAAATGGCACAAAAAAGGGTTTCCTTAGCTAGGGCCAAGCCAAACCTAACATTCTTAAAAGTGTTTTTTTGCCCCAAATAGCTGAAAACCACTTTGGAGTTTGATTTTGGGGGTGGGTTTTGTTGTTTTTTGTGGTTCAAGAATTCACCAGTACTTTAACCCCGGCCCCAAAAAATAAATTATTTCTTATCTGCCAAGGCAAGGCCCTTGGAGGGAACATTACAAATAAATTTAAACCTTCAAAATGTTCTTTGTTAGCCCCAAATGAAATGTTAAATATATGTTTTAAAAAAGAAAAGAAAACCTGATTATTAAACATCAAGTTTATTATTTAAAAAAAACATTGAAAAACAGGTAAACAAAAAAAAAAAACAGTTAAAATAAGTTTTTTTTGTGTTGGTTTTTTTTTTTGTTGGGGCAGAGTGTTGAATTGTCCTTTTGTGGTCCAAACAGAATAAAATGTTGTTCATAAATTTTCCAAAAAAAAAATTAAAATATTTTTTGCAAATGGCATTTGGTACTCTTATGTTCCCATGCAAAACCCCTTGCTGGGCTCAATTTGCACCCACTGAAAAAAAACAAAGGGGTTTTGCTAGACTTGGGAGGTCTAACTAAAACAATTTCTTTTTCTAGAGCAGTTTTTTAACCCAAAGAAAGAAAACAGAAAGCTCTTATGCAGACCTGTTCTCTGGCTTTCTGAAACATGTGGTGCACTTTTTGGGCCGTAAAGTGTTTTTTTTCAATAATTTTAAATTTTTCTGGATTAGAAACCTTCCAGTTTCTCTGTTAAAAAAAAAATAAAAATTTCAAAGGCATGACATTTTTGTTTTCCCGTGGCTCTTTCATTTCAAAACAACCACTTTAAAAATATTTTAGCCAAACATCTTCAAATCTTTGACAACCATGCCTAAGTTCAATACTTTTTAACACAACTCTTTGAAATTTGATTTCACAAATGGGAAATTCACAAAATTCCAGCTAGGGTTTTGGCAGTACCAGTTCAGTCAACCCACCCGGGTACCTTTAAAAAATAATTATTTATTTCTGGCCCCGCAACAGCCTTTTCCCACATGTTAATAAATTTTGCAAAGAAAAAAAGAAAAAAAGGTTTAGCCCAAGAATTAAATAAAAAAGTAAGAAAAAAAACATGTTTTCCCGATTACATAAAGTAATCCTGGATTTTTAAACATAAACAGTCAAACAGAAAAAATTAAATGTTTTTTTCCTGTTAAAAAAAAAGGGGATTCTATATTAATAAATTGTTAAGACAAACAAATGTTTTTTCCTCTTATTAGACGGGAAAAAAAATTCTCTTCTATAAAGCTCTATTTTTCTTTTTTTGAAGAGTCTTTTCAAATATTAAAAGTATTTCAAATGTAACTCAGATTACCTTTAAAAAAAAAAATGTAAAATGTCGTAATAATAAAAACAAAATATTCCCCAAAGGGTTTAGTTCAAAGAAGTACCTCTTTCAGCTCTTTTCCTTATTGTTCTCTTTTCAAGCAAATGATTAAAGAAATTTAATGCCCCAATTAAAATTACCTTCCAGTTTTCTGGAATTATTTTAAACGTTGGATCTTTTCCTTTCGTTTTCCTAAAAGGGTTTTAAAAAACAAAAATACTTTAGCAAAAAAAAATCGTTTGATACAAAAAGAAACAGGGGTTTAATTTTAAACAAGCAAAACTTAGAAAATAAAATTCCAATGGGGAAAAAATTATTTTTAAAAAATCACTGTTTGCTAAAATACTTTAAAATTGAAAAAACACAAGTTTCCCGAAACAAAATTTAACTGATTATACCTCTTTTTGGAAGAAGATTTCAAATTAGAACAAACATTGTTGCAGATAAATAACAAGGGAGAAATGACATTCCTCAAATTAGCTGTGTTAAATACGTAGGAATAATTTTTTTGTTAGAAGGTCTCCCAATCTAAGGCAACTGTTCAAAAAAAATATTTTTCCATTTTCCCCAAAAAAATAAAAAATTTTCAAGCATGTGATTTTTTTTCAGCCTTTTTTAAAACACAAAATATTAATAAAATTTCAAAGGGGGTTTGATAATTAAAATGAGATTTAAGAGACAATAAAAAAATGAAAAATAAACTACCCAGAGGGCTCTTCATCATTTTCTTAGCCCGGTTCAACAACATGGTACCCATCCCTCTAGTCAAAATCTGGGATGGTCCCGAAAAATTATTTTACATTAAAACTTTTCTCCTTGTTTTTCTAAAAAATGGAAACCCAAGATAGTGGAGAAAAAATTATACATCCACATTTTAAAAAAAATTTAAAATAAATGCTGGGAAGTTGATTTTTTGTTTTCCTTCCTTTGCTAATTACATAAATTGAAATTTCCAGTTTCTGGAGAAAACAGCCGGGGTTTTTAAGAGGGTCCCCCATAGAATTAAAGGTAATTTCAGGGGCCGAAAAGCCCCTCAAATATTTAAAATGCCTGGGACAGTGGGGGGTTAAAGGTCTTCTTGGAAAAGGGGAACCCCAGTCAAAAAACATATCATTTCTGTACTTTAAAAAAAATATTTAGAAAAAATAAAAATTTTCTTCCTTTTCAAAAATTTGGGCCTAACAAAATAATTATTTTATTTCAAAAATTAAAATAAAAAGGATTAAACCCAAAAAACAGTCCTAATGCCCAAGTCTGGGGTTTACCTACTTTGTCTCATAAATGTAATCCCTGTGCATTTGACTTTAAAAATATACATAAAATTCAAAAATGTTTATTTATAGAATTTTGGAAAAGATTAAACAAAAAAACATTACACATGAAAATTAAAATAAAAGTGAAAAAACAAATAAATTTTTTTTCTCCTAAACTTAAATTCAAATTTATATTCCTATGTTAACCATTCAGGCTTCACCTTTAGAGGAAATACAAATTGTTTTAATCGGGGGGAAAAAAGTAAATTAAAATTCCTTCTTTTTTTGCTTTTAGGGTACCACAGTACACCTTTTCCCTTTCTTTGTTCCCCGGTTCCCCAACCCCCCAAAGCCTCTTAAAATATAAAATTTTTGGCCCTTCCTTTTTTTACCCGGAGCTTTATCTTAAAACAAATTTTAAAGTATTTATTTCTATGGGGGAAAATTATGATACCGACTTTGTTTTCAGTTTTCCTGGGGGGACTACTATAATAACCCTTTGCCCTTTACATAATTTTTCAAGACAAACAAGAAAATCTTGGGGTTTCATTGTAAAAGAAACTTTTACAAAACACAAATTTCCCAACAAAAAAAAAAAAAAGTACTTTTTTTAACCCTTCTGTGGCATTTATATATCTGAAATACTGGTCATTTTCATCTGGATGGACAAATTATAAAATGGCAAATTTTAGTTGATTTTAAAATCTTCTTTTCCCCTTCGCTTTTTCCCCGGGTTACGTAACGTTTTTTTCTGTTTTACTTTTGGGAACAAAATGTAACCAATTTTACATTTGCTTTTTTCTTTTTGGAGGGAAAATTAACAAAACTTTTTTAAACCAAACTTGCATAAACCAACACCCCCTTTTTTCCCAAAAAACCCCCCAAAACCCACCCCAAAACACCAACCCACCTCTCAACCCAGTGTAAAAAACTAAAAAAAAGCACACCAGCCTTCCTGTTTTGCCAAGTCTACCCTATAAGGTGCCACAGTTATTTTATTTATGTAATGGCACAATCAGAATGGGAAAAAACTCTGTGAAATCTTTTTTCCTTTAATCATTCCACGGGTTATATTTTTTTACTATCAATTGCATTAAGAATTCCCACCTACCTCCTCCTTACATATATCTTCTTAATGTTTTTTAAAAACCTTCTCCCAAAGCTTTTACTCTGGCTTCTGACTACACAAAAAGTTTTTGCACAAAAATTTTATTTTTGGGAAAGAAAAACCCGTCAAATTTTAGAGGTCGAGCTGACCTTATTTCCTTATTACCGGGTTCCACCTGGTTTCTATTTTATTTTTTATTTATTTCTACATTTGATTCCAGGAAATACCACACCCTTTTAGTACCCTGAGTAAAAACAAAAAAGAACAAAGCATTTTGGTTTTTTTAAAAAAAAATAATAATTTTACAATCTTCAAACATAATCCAAAAACAAATCTTTCAAACATGTATGAAAAAGGAAAAACAGATAGAAAATAGTTTAATAAGAGAAAATTATCCCGGAAAGTGAAATTGATAAATTAATAATACAAAAAGGTTCAATATGAAATGAGAGAAAAGAAGAAGTAAGCAAAGGGGGAGGGGTGGAGAAAGTGTAGAAATAAGGAAGTGAGTAGAAAAGGGGATTGGAGGTTAGGGTATGAAAATTTTTGTTATATTGGAAAGTTTTTTTTTTGACAAAACATAGGCGACTGGCTAGGAAGTTTTTAGAATGGTTTTAGGGGTGGGGGGGAAAGGGTAGATGATATAAGGTAAAAGTTAGGTTTAGCAAAGGCAAAAAGGAAATAACGTTTTTGGTTTGGGAAGACAGGAAATTTTTTTTGGTCATTTAATCATAACCGAGGGAACATAGTTTGTAGAATGATTTTGTTTGACAAGCAAGGGGTGCGGAAAAATGGAAAAGTGTTGTTGCACAATGGGAAAGCAAAAAAGGCTTTTAGTTATTTAGTTCGGTCTGAAATATTTTTAAATTTACAAATTTTTATAGGTTTTTTAATTTTTACAAAGGGGGTTTTAAAAACTGCATAAAAACTAGGGAGGAGTAATTAAAATTATTTTTTCTTTAAAAAAATTTTTCTCTGTAAACATCCTTCATTTTTATAGTTTTCTTTAAAATTTTTATATCAGTCTTTTTAAAGACTTTACTTCAACCAAAATTTGCTATGAAATACTTCAAATTTTTTATCAAGAAGGGACTTTTTGTTAATTAGCATAGTTTTAGGTCCCCTTTTTAACCCATGTTTCAATGTAAATAGTTGGACTTTCTTTACTGTATTTTACCCCTGTTATTTAATCTTGAAAATTTTGGGGGCCCAAATCTTTTGGGAATCTTGGGGATTATAAAAGGTTCTTTTTTCTCTGGCTCCATTTTAAAGGAGCTTTTGAACCAAAAAAACTGGGGTGAGGAAAACCCAAAAACATTGGTAACATTTATGGACAGCTGTTTAACTTTCCAATCTAAAATAAAAAAATTTTTGTTATCTCCTTTTTGATACAATGGTTAAAACACAGACACATAAGGCCAACCATTTTGTAAGGGGGGTTCTTCCTCAAATGGTTGCAAAGGTTTTTGTATTTTTTAAGTATTTTGAATGGATAGGATTGCATCTTAAAATTATAAATTTGTTGAAATTTTTTTTTAAAAAAATATTACTTTTTTCCAACAGGGAAATTTAATTCTTACTACCTATTTGGGAGTAACAAATAATAATAATTTCTCTATTTAAACCACTTGTAAGGCATCCTAATATAACATTTTTAGTTTAAACACTTTTTTTTACTCATTTGGGGGAAAGTGGATTAACATTTCTTTTCCATGGTTTGGGAAATTGGGGAAACCTTTTAAAATGCTTACTTCTATGTGTAAAATGAACTTTTCGGTTTTCCCCCAAAATCAGAAAAACCCCCCAAGGAGCAAAACCACTTAAAATCCATATAATCCAATCTTTTTTGTAGGGGTTTTTACCCATCTTTCTTCCTCGCCAAAGATTAAAAGATTTGTGCATTGCTTAATGAGAGGATGGACAGGATTAGAAATAAGTATATTAGAGGCTCAGCCCAGGTTGAAAGGTTTGGAGACAAAGCCAGAGAGGAAAGATTACGTTGGTTTGGACATGTGCTGAGGAGGGATGCAGAGTATATTGGGAAAAAGATGCTAAGGATGAAGCTGCCAGGTAACAGGAAAAGAGGAAGGCCTAATATAAGGTTTATGGATGTGGTGAGAGAGGACATGCAGGTGGTTGGTGTGACAGAGCAAGATGCAGAGGACAGGAAGAAATGGAAACAGTTGATCTGCTTTGGCCAACCCTAATGGGAGCAGCCAAAGGAAGAAGAAGACTGATCAGTTTTATCTCTCTGTAGTTACTACAGCTCTGCACATCACCCTTATTCTTAAAAATTGGTACCAAAACACTTTTTCTCCATTCCTCAGGCATCCTCTCCCTTTCCAAGATTTCATTAAACAATCTGGTTAAAAATTCCACTGCCATTTTTCCCAAACACCTCCAAGCTTTCACAGGCATGTCATCTGGACCAACAGCCTTTCCATTCTTCATCCTCTTCATAGCTATCCTTACTTCCTCCTTGCTAAACCATTGCACTTCTTGATTCACTATCCCCACATCATTCAGCCTTCTCTCTCTCTCTCTCTCTCATTCCCTTCATTCATCAGTCCCTTAAAGTACTCCTTCCATCTGTTCAACAAATTCTCCTCGCTAGTGAGTACATTTCCCTCATTATCCTTTATCACCTGTACGTGCTGCACATCTTTCCTAGCTCGATCCCTCTATCTAGCCAATCAGTGCAGGTCCTTTTCTCCCTCCTTAGTGTCCAACCTTTCATACAGCTCTTCATATGCCTTATCCTTAGCCTTTGCCACCTCTCTCTTTACCATGCACCTCATCTCCTTATACTCCTGTCTACTTTCTTCATCTCTCTGACAATCTCACTTTTTCTTTGCCAACCTCTTTCTCCGTATACTCTCCTGTACTTCCTCATTCCACCACCAGGTCTCCTTGTCCTCCTTCCTCTGTCTCGATGTCACATGAAGCACTTATCTAGCAGTCTTCCTTACTAGCTCTGCTGTAGTTACCCAGCTATTCGGTAACACTTCACTGCCACCCAGTGCCTGTCTTAACTCTTCCCTGAACTCCACCTCACAACCACCCTTTTTCAGTTTTCACCATTTAATTCTTGGTGCTGCCCTCACACTCCTCCTCCTTTTCTTGATCACCAATGTCATTCTACAGACCACCATTCTATGCTGCCTAACTACACTTTCCCCTGTCACCACTTGACAGTCTCCAATCTCCTTCAAACTGGCCCTCCTGCATAGGATATAACCCATCTGTGTGCATCTCACTCCCCTCTTATATGTCACCCTATGCTCCTCCCTCTTGTTAAAATACGTATTCACCACAGCCATGTGCATCCTTTTTGCAAAATCCACTACCATCTGACCTTCTGCATTCCTTTCCTTAACACCATACCTACCCATCATTTCCTCATCCCCTCTGTTCCCTTCACCAACATGCCCATTGAAATCTGCTCCAATCACTACTCCCTCACCCTTGGGTACAGTCATCACCACTTCATCCAATTCACTCCAAAATTTTTCTTTCTCATCCATCTCACACCCAACTTGTGAAGCATATGCACTAACAACATTCATCATTACACCATCAATTTCCAGCTTCATAAACATCACTCTGTCCGAAACTCTTTTCACCTCCAAAACACTCTTGGTATATTGTTCCTTCAGGATAACCCCTACCCCATTTCTCCTCCCATCCACACCATGATAGAACAATTTGAACCCACCTCTAATACACCTGGCCTTACTTCCCTTCCACCTGGTCTCTTGTACACCCAATATAGCAACCTTCCTTCTGTCCATCATATCAGCCAGCTCTCTCCCAATGCCAGTCATGCTGCCAACATTCAAGGTTCCTACCCTCACTACCACACTCCTAACCTTTCTCCTTTCTTCCTGCCTTCAGGAATGCCTTCACCCTCTTATTCTCCTTCTCCTCCTTCGGCCAAGAGTAGCCCAATTTCTGCCAGCACCCTGTTGGCTAACAGTACTGGTGGCAGTCGTTGTTAACCCGGGCCTTGACCGATCCGGTATGTAAATCTGTATTGGTTTCTGCATATCTCATTTGGCAGATGTTTTACGCCGGATGCCCCTCCTGACGCAACCCTCCCCATTTATCCGGGCTTGGGACTGGCACAAAGACACGCACTGGCTTGTGCATCCCCAGTGGCTGGGTTTAGAATTACAAACTTCTAAAGTAGTTTATTTCATGATGGAGTGAATCACATTATGTGTATATCCTGACTTTGTTTTCAGCTTTCTTCTTTTTTTGGGAGGGACTACTATGAATAACCCATCTTGCTCAATTTACATGAGATTATTCAAGCACAAAACAAGTAAAATCTTGGGATTTCATTAGTCAAAGCAGCAATGCTTTCATGGTTGCAAAACACAAATGTTCGCTCACACAAACACACACACACACAAAAGTCACTTTTTTTCAAGCCCCTTGCTGCTGGCATTTCATCATATGCTGAAATACTGGTCATTTTCATCTGTGATGCAGTTTTACAAATTATAAAATGGACAAACTTCCTTAGATTGACTGTTACATAATACTAGGTCTTTTCCCTTTCTTCAAGCTTTGTGTCCCTGGAGTTACGTAAACGTTGTTTTTTCTGTTTTACTTTTGGTAACTATAAATGTAACCTAATGGTTTACATTTGCAATTATTTTTTTTCATGATTTTGGAGGCAATTAATGGTAATGTTCAATACGTTTGTTTGAAACACAAAGCATTGCATAAACTCAACACCCCTTATTCAATATAAACTCACACACACACAAACACACACACACACACACACACACACACACACACACACACACACACACACACACACACATAAACTCAGACTGCACCGACACTGATAAGAGGGAGAGACTGAAAAAACTGTCACACTCAGCCTTCCTGATCTTTGCCAAGTCTACCCTGCATGAGAGGATGCCAGCAGTTATTTATATTTGATGTAATGAGCATCAATCAGATATGAGGTAACAAACAATCTGTAGGGAACTCTTTGTTTCCGTTGAATAATCTATGTCCAGCGGTATATATTTATTTACTATCAGATGTGCATTAAGAAGGTTCCCCTACCTACCTGCCTCCTGTATGCAGTATATGCTTGCTTAATGTTGTTTAAATACCTTCTACCCAAAGCTTAATACTCTGACGCTTCTGTTAGCTACAGCAAGAAGTTTTTTGCTACAGAATTAAACGCCTTTTTTATTTTTGGTAAAGAATCAAGCCGTACAACATTGTATTGAGTTGTACTGAGCTGACCTATATTGTGCCTTATTAGGCCGTGTTCCAATTCTTTGCATGGTTTGGGCTATTTTAGTTATTTATTTATTTACTGACATTTGATTACCAGGAAAGTACCACTTGGTAGCCCATTTTCAGTGGAGGCCCTGAGATAAAAGCAACAAAGTATTACAAAGCATTTTGTTTCTTGTTTAAAAAATAATAATAATTTTACAATCTTCAAACATAATCCAAAAAACAACTGCAGTTTAAACAAACATGATATGAAAAACATTGGTTAAAAACAGATAGAACAATAGTTTAATATTTAGAGAAATATTATCCAGGTTAAAGTGAAATTAAAGATGTTAGCATAATACAAACAGGAATTGCAATATGAAGTGAGAGAAAAGCAAGCTTACAGTATAGCTAGAGGGAAAGGCAGGGGATGAGAGAAAGTGATAGAAGTAAGGAAGTGAGTGAGAAAGGTAGAGTTAGGAGGTGTAGGGTATGAATATATATCTGTTCATATTAAAGGACATAGTTTATCTTCATGTTGAGCAAGAACATAGGCAGACTGGCTAGGAAGTCTTTTAGAATGGTTTTGAGGGATGGGAGGGAGGATACTGACCTGATGGATACAGGTAAGGAGTTCCAGGCTTTAGCAACATGGTACAAGTACAGGCAAATCACAGCAGATTTTATAGGTTTGTGGACAGACAGGAATTTTTGGTCATTGAATCATAATGCCTGACTGGGAACATAGTTCTGTAGAATGTTATTTTGTTCTAGACAAGCAGAGGGATGCTGGATAATTTTATAGGTGGTAAGAAGCTGTGTGTATGTCAGTCAATGGGAAAGTTCTAACCAATTAAGGCTTTTTAGTGCTATATTAGTGGGTCGGATCTGAAAGGGATATTTTTTGCAAATTTAGCAAATTTGTTATAGTGTTGTTCAAGTTTTGAATTTTGTGATGCAAGGAGGTTAGTAAGGATGGGCGTGACATAAAGAACTGAGGGGAGGAGATAAGTAGTGGCAAGTGTAGTTTTGGTTGCATTGGTAAGAAAATTTTTGGCTCTGTAAAGCATCCTTCATTTTTGATGAGTTTGTCTTATGAAATTTTTGTATATGCAGATCTAATTTAAGATGCACATTTACTATCATACCTAAAAATTTGCTATAAGAAGTGACTTTAATGGTTGTATTATCAAGAGAGAGGACTTTTTGTTAAGGGTTGAGCATGAGTTGTGAGGTCCAAAACCATGTTTTGGTGGCTGCTAAACTGGAGATGTACCATGTTGTCAGATGTGCAAATGAGTGTGGAGCTTTCTGTGTACTGTATTATGTAGGCCTGCTGTGTGGATATGTGGAGGATGCTGGTGAAAATGTTAAAGAGGTGGGGACCAAGGATAGAGCTTTATGGTACATCTGTGGTGATTGGGAGGTAAGGAGAGAGAGTAGAATCCTATTTTACTGACTGGCTACCTATTGTAAAGGTAGCTTTTGAACCAAAGAAGACTGGGCTGAGAGACACCTAATGAGGACATTGAAGTAGACATTTGATGTGACAGACTGTGTTGCAGACTTTAGCCAAGTCTAGAAATAAGGAAGAGATTAGTTTGCTATTATCTGCAGCTTTATTGCAGTATCTATATAGGTTAGAAGTGCACAGTTAGCAGCATGGGAAGGACGCAAGCCATATTGTGTGAGGGGTATGAGTTCTTCCTGCAGGAAGTAGGTTAGCAAAGGTTTTTGAATATATTTTTTAAGTATTTTGAAGGTGGATAGGATTGCTATACATCTAAAATTAGTAATATTTGTTGAATTCCCTCTTTTGTACAGGGGGATAATATATGTGACTTTTTTCCAGACAGGGAATGTGGAATTCCTGTACTGACCTATTTAAGAGGAGTGAGACAGAATAAGTAATGATATTTGCTGCTATGTTAAGGTACTCACTTGTAAGGTCATCGGCTGAAGTATAACATGTTTTGAGTTTAAGAGCAGCTTTATATTGGATGTAGGCTCAGGTTTGAAGGTGAAAGTGGATGTAGACATATGTGGCTGTTTGCCATGGTTAGGATTAGATGTCGGAGAATCCTTGGTTAGAAATGCTATACTGTCTATGATGTAAGAGATGAACTGTATTGCGGTTCTCCTAATACTGCAGAAACCTCACCGAAGGAGCAAAAACCACTGTAAAATCCAGTATGAATCCAATGCTCTTTATTGTAGGTAAGCGCTTTCACAACCAGCTCTGGTTGCTTCCTCAGACCAAAGATTACAAGAAGACATCATCCCAAGCTTTAAAAACCTTAAATCCTGTGTCACATGACTATGACCAATTAATTAATTAAATGAGTTAAAAGAACAAGTACATTCAAGATGCAAGTACATTCAAAATGCACAAAAGTTCATTCAAGACAATATATAAAAAACTAGCATATAATATGATGTGATAAAAACATACAAGAACATTAAAAAACATTATATTCATAGATAAATAACCTGCTATACTGTCTAACATTATTTAACTAAGAATGCTGATTCTACCCTATCTATAAGTCACAAGTTAAGCAGCTTACTTCCTAATATTCTAAAATACTATATACGTATAGATAAATAAATAACATATTTTATTTTATTGTCTGAACATTACCTATCCAGAAATACTGATATTACCCTACCTATAAATCACAAGGTTAAATAGCTTTCTTCCTAATCTTCCTACTTTTCAAAACGGGTTTCATAGACACATAATCATTCAGCCCAGATAGTTTATGGGCTGCTAACATAAAAATCCATCTCAGCTCCCTTTGTTCAGTTCTGTTATTTAAATCACCCATCGTAATAGTCTCAGTGACAGTGTCAATAACAGAAAAGTAAAAATAGTGATTCTCCCCTTGTTGTAACACGTGTTTAGAAAGTGCACTATGTTCCTGTTGTCTCCTGAAGCAATAAAGGTGGTCACAAATTCTCTTCCTTAACCATCTGTTGGTCTTACCAGCATAAAACGCACTGCAGCAGGCACAGTGGGCTAGGTATATCACATTTCTACTCTCACAGTCACCTAAGGCCTTAAACTTAAAGGATTTCCCAGACAATGGACGGAAGAACATTGTATTAGTCTCTATATACTGACAAAATGAGCATGTATTACATCTCTTATTCCCATAGTTCATAATGGATATGAAGTGATGAGGTGTGCCACATTGAAGGGTTTCCTGACTGTTGTGGCGATGTGGTTATCGAAGGTGAGACCACTGTCCACCTGTGTCCCTAAGTCTCTTATCACACTTTCAGTGTTTAGTGTACTGCCACCTATGTGGTAATTCATGGGTATATGTTTTTTCCCAAAGGGGATAACTATACATTTCTTGGCACTGAGCTTGAGCCCATGGCTCTGGCATCAAGCATCTGTTTCTGTAAGGCCTTTTTGTAGATTATCCACATAATTTGGGGATTCAATAACGGCTCCCAGTTTGCAGTCAAATGTGAACTTTGTTAGCCAGAGTCCCTTAGTGTTGGCCTGTACTTCAGAGAAGTAGATGCCAAGCAAGAGCTGTCCCAGGACTGAACCCTGAGGTACTCCACTTATCACTTGTCTGGAGCTGGATTTGGAGTCCGCTACTTTTACAGTGTAGATTCTGTCAGTAAGTTGGAACCCATCGAATGATGTAAGGATTAATGCCCAGCTTAGTAAGTTTATCTATGATTCCAGAGTGGGGGTGGTGTTGAAGGCCTTGGCAAGGTACGGAGAGGCTTTGTGGGCCACCTTACCTTCATCCACAGCTCTGGAGACTGATTCAAAGAAGTCAATCAGGTTCAGGAGACAAGATCAGCCCTTCACGAGCCCAAACTGGGTGGGGTCCAGTGTTTGCTGGTTGCCAATGTCTTTGTTTGTAAGTTCCATGATAATGCATTCCATGCCCTTGCAGATCAGCCTCATCAGACTGATGGGATGGTAGTTCCCAGGATCCAAGGTGAATCCCCCCTTGTGGAGTGTGATAACTGTAGCTGTGTACCACTCAGTGGGATCGAAGCCTGAGGTGGGGCTATGATTAAACATGACACTTAGGTGAGGTGCAAGTTAATTTTGTAGTTCATGTAGTACACAGCCCGGAATGTCATCTGGTTCCATAGATGCTGTATTCCTAGCTGTGGAGAGTAAGGTTTCTACCTGTGTGGACATGATTATTGAAATTGGCAATCTTTCAGTAGTGAGATGGGCCCTTTAGGGGTGAGAGGAGGGTGATTGTGGCACTAAAATGATCTGTCCGGATATTGGCAAACTCCTTGGAATCAGTATATTTAATGCCATTCTGTAGTAGCGCAGAGCAGTTCTGGGCATTGCCGTTTAGATTCTGGACATAACTATAGAATGCCTTGTGGTTGCCTTTGGAATCTTTGCCAATTATATTTACATAATAAGCTTTAGAGGATTTTGAGGGATCTCAGCTTCTTACTGAGGCTGGTAAGGGAGCTGTGTGCGTTTTGGGATTATCCTTTTTTCTTCAACAGTGTCTTCCTTTTGTTGTATAGTTTGTTTATGGCAGTGGAGCACCAGATTGGTTTCCTTATTTGGAGGACAGCGTCTTGGTTCTATTTGGGATGGCACAATTCATGCACGAGTGGATGTGCTCATACAGTGCCTTAGTGTAAGATTCACCAGTTGCACTTTCAGCTCCCGTCTCCATGGGCATCATGAAGTTTGTCACATCTGACTTGAGTAGCATGACGTTGGCTTTGGAGAGGGTTCTTATGGAGATTTCCTTACTGGCGGGTGGGGGTAGGATGTGGATGTCAATGGTGATTACCTTATCGTCAGACCTGACCAATGAGTGGGTGACCACTGGTGTAGAGCATCTTTCTCCCATGTTGGCAATGACCAGGTCTAGGATATTGGAGCCCCTGGTTGGACAATGGATTAGTTGATTCAGGGGGTTGGAATGTATGAATTCCAGGAACCGTTGGTAAAATGTGTTGTTACCCGAGTAGTTTTCCCAGTTAATGGCAGGGTAGTTGAAATCACCCAGTATTATGGTGTTTGGTTGTATCGTAATATTGTCCAGTATGTTTATAAAGGTGTAGTGAGAATCTTGGGGCATGGTGGGGGATCTGTAGCAAGCTACAATTTGGATCTCAGTCTTACCTAGTGTTAGTTGCACCTGGAGATTCTCAGATGCATTTTGTTGGGAACTAGGCTGGAGGTGTGAATAACCTTGGTGAATATGGACAATCCTCCACCTGTAGTGTTGTGGTCTTGGTTTGGTGCCCGAAATGTATGATAAGAGTTGTAGCCTGGTATTACAGGTGTGCTCTCTAGAGCTTTGAACCAGGTCCCATTTACTGCACTGATATTGATGTTCTCCATTTGTAGGTGTGCCTCAAGAGAGTGCCTTTTTAGGTTTAGACGTCTAGCATTGAGTAGCATTACCTTCAGTTTTGCATGCTTGTATCTGTTACAGTGGTGGTTTTGTCCTGTGAACCTTGCCTAGATAATGCACTATGGGGGTGCCAAGAGCTATATAGCCAGTAACCTGAATCCCAGGGGCAACAGATGCAGACCATCTCTGGCAAAGCATCGTGGTTTGCCAGTCATGTCATCCCAGGCAGACAGATACTGGATCCCCTTTGAATGACATCAGAAGCTTAGCAACTTGTTAAAGTCATTGCTATGTATATGTATATGTGTGAGTATTTATATTTTTATATATATATATATATATATATATATATATATATATATGTACATATATAACCCCATATATGAATACGAATCTAAATTATGTTTCTTGTAAGTTTTATTTGTTCTATATTTCATTCCCCTCTCCCCCACCCACTAGGTGGCCTGACATGTACAGACCCATCCAACTCAGCCCTCCTCGACCCATACATTTATTACCCACAGTTCCACCCCACCTCCCCCCCCGCTGCATACACGTAGCCACCATCCCTTCCCTGGTTACCAGCCCATAGCTACCACACCACCACACTTTGCCCACCTTCCACTCCTCCCCTTGGGACTCATCTTGTACATTGCCCCAACCCAAGTATCTTACGTCTGCCCCACATATGAACACAGCCATGCTTAGCTTTGTAGACATGGTGTTACTGCAAAGAAAGTCACCCAATTTTTGGTTCATCCCTCATGGGACAAATGTTTCCCTGGTAATAGCAATAGACTTCCCATGTGACTTTGTTTACACTAACTTTTTTTTTTTGTAGGTATCGCAAAGCATATGTGGCACACAAGATTGCCCGATATGCACACAGAACCTAATTGAAATGTCTAATTCAGGTATATGGGAAACACACAATCCTGGTATACACATGGCACTACAGGCTCCCCTCCTGATAACTAAATTATTGTCTAATGAACATGCACTGCTTTAAAGTGCCTTAATCAGTCTGTATCCAACAGCCCATGTTTTGCCCAGCAACAAAATAAACAGCTTCTGCAAGGCTCAAACCCAAGAAATTGCACATCATGCACAAAGTGATTTACCTCTAAGCCATGCCAGACATATGTAAATCTGATGTTGTCAGTAACATAACATCCAGCCCAGTCATGCAACAGTGCTGAGAATGTATACCAACATCTAGATGTATGTGTGTGTGCAATTATATTATATCTAAACAGATACTACATATGTATATATATATATATATATATATATATATATATATATATATATATATATATATATATATCTATGTGTATAGTCTGAAATATATACATAGATATATATGAACATATATACATGCAAATGCCGACATCTACACATATATATGACAACACCTATATGTCCATATATACACAGCAGGTTACATATATGTATGCAGATATATATCTCCATAAGTATATACGGACATAGTTAGAAATATGTAAGCAAATATATATACCTATATAGGTATATATGGGCATACATCCATAGATAGCAAGTGTAGATTAGCAGAAACATATTTGTCCACATGCACCATTAATGGGGGTGTTCTTCGTGTTTCACTGTTGCAGTCATTACATTTGGGTAATCTGCTGGCAAGCTGCCCTCAGACAGCCTGAATAACAAAGTCTTGGGTCCTGCATCGGTTGCTGTCTCTTCTTCCATGACGTCAGGTCGTCAGTGGTATAAAACATGCAGCCAATGCCATTTTATTCAATCTTTCTTGCCGCGCGGTGCCCGAAACAGAAGCAGTTCGCAAGTGCCAGTCGGCCGACTCCTGAAATTTTCGCATTTGAGTTTCAGAACCGAAGTCTTCAACTAAAGCTAAGTACCCCGTTGGGGAAACTTTTTCTTGCTCCTTATCGATGTCAGTAAAAGTTAATAATTGCATTACTTGTGGGAAGCAAGCACCTCAAGGATTTTCATTTGTACTGTATTCCTTGCCTAGGCCCAGATCATAACGTGCCTTGCTGTCGGTTTTGTGCTAGATTTAACCAATGCAGTATTACGCGTCGGTATATTTTTGCTTCTAAATATTTTGGATCCAGATTTAATTACCCTGAAATGTCATCAGTTAGCAATCTGACTACCGGAGTTCACAAAAAACGCAAAGAAAAAGACGGAGACAGACCGTCAATGTCCAAAACAGACGACAAAACTTCTCCTAAGCCAGTCGCCAGTTCGCCGGTATTCAGTGAGGTGCTTTTGCAGCCCCTGATACCCACTACTTTTGAGTCACAGGCCTCTACTGAGACCCATGCAGAGTCCGGTATGCCGTGAGATTCTCAGAGTATTGAACCCGTGGATGTCTCTCCCTTGGATGGGTCTGGAGCCGCTGAGCAGGCCCCGGCTTCTGAGGGTGTTTTCAGGCCTCAACATTTTTATATAAAACTGATGCCAGCCTCAAAAACAAGATCAAAAGCATCTTCTATGTCTAAAACAATTATGCATGAGCCACGTGTTCAGGCCCCTATGCCTAAACAACAGATGATCAAAATGGCTGAGGACTTAATTATCTTGATCAGGGGTTCCCCCACCTCCTGCTAAGAGGCCTAGGCAAGACACTGATTATGAATCTTCAGATCAGGTTTCTATTTCTTCTGATTCCTCTTCAGAAATTTTCTATTCCACCCTATGAGGATTCTGATGCAGAAGAATCCATCCCATTTGCATCTCCTCCTGAGGATTATTCTTTTGGAGAAACCTTGCATACTTTAAGAAACATTTTCTTTGGGAGAGTCAGGATTTCTCTGAATCAAAAAAGAGGCTTAAGGATTTCCTTTTTCTTCCTCAGCATAGGCCTTTGGCAATACCTCTTGTATTAGACATTGTGGATGATGTGTTTTTGGAATCAAGCATGGCTCCTGATTCCCTACCTCTGGCTCCTAATAAGCCAGACAGATACTACAGGGTTCCTAACTCCCACAAATTTCTATTTAAAGATCCTGCTGCTGATCTGGAGACTATCTCACAGGGTCCCAAAGGTGTAAAGGCCTCTACAGCCAAAAATCCTACCCCTCTGATAGAGATTCCAGGGCACTGGATAGATGGGGAAAGAAGGTTTATACGTCTGCAACTTTAGCAATTAGGGCCTTAAACTGCCAGTTTCATATGCTTAAATATCAACAGCATGTTATGGGCTTATTGAAACAGAAAACGATGTTGATTTCTGATTGTGTGGAAAATAAAGAATTACAGGAATTATTGCATTCAGCAGAACAGGTTGGAAAGCATACTTTGCAATGTGGTTTTGATTCCTTGGAGGCCTCTTGCAGGGCCACAGTTACTGGATCTGTGATTAGAATCATGCCTGGCTGAAGGAGCAAAATCTGCCTGATGATGTTAAAGCTAAATTGTTGGATGCCCCTTTGCAGCATGATACTCTGTTTGGTAATAAGGCAGAAGAGGTTTTAAAGAAAATGGAAGACAAAGCTAAATCTATGCAAACTGTAAAAGATTTCTTGCAAGTGCAGCCACCCAGGTTCAGTAGGCACTGGCCTACTAAAAAGTGGTCCTTTCCTGTGTCAAACAGAGCCTCTCAAGGCAAATCCAGATGCTCAAAAGGTTCTAGATACCAATCGCAGGGTTCCTACAGGTCAAAGCAATGGGGTGCCTCCACCTCCAAATCTGGAGGAAACAAAGCACAACCCAACAGTAAGCAGTCTCAATGATTTCTCTCTCTACCTTCACCAAGCACTTATCTTTTGGCAGTCCCCTTGGGATGAAAATTAGCACTTCATGCTCTAAATTGGCAGTTAATTACCCAGGACAAGTGGGTATTAAACATAGTATCCCAGGGGTACAGATTTCATTTCCATAATTTGCCAATTCCAAATGGTTGGCCAGATCTGCCACAAAATCAATGGGCAGAGACTCAGAAACAAGTTATGTCCCTCATGGATATGAGGGCTATTCAACCAGTGCCAGAAAAGGAAAAAGGACAAGGTATTTATTCAAGACTTTTCCTGGTACCCAGAAAAGACAATGCCTGGTGCCCAATACTGGACATATCGATTTTGAACATGTTCCTGGACATTCCGAAATTCAAAATGCTGACTTTACAACAGCTACTGCCTATGCTGGGCAGGAATGCTTGGTTAGCGATTCTAACTTAAAAGAGGCATACCTGCATATCCCAATAAGGGAATCTTGCAGAAGATACCTCCACTTCAAGGCAGGTTTTTTGCATTACCAATTCTCTGCACTGCCCTTTGGCTTATCTACTGTGCCTGGGGTCTTTAGAAAGTGCCTGGCACCAGTAATTGCATTCTGCAGACAAAGAAGCATACAAATTTATCCTTATCTGGACGACTGTCTCATTCAAGCAGGAACAAGGACACTCTTTAGCATCTGGCATTTGCAAAAAGGCTTCTAACAAGCCTAGGGTGCACAATAAATGAAAAGAAATCCCAGCTGGTACCCTCTCAAATAATTACATTCCTGGGTGAAAGCTTGAATACAACTGCCCAGATGGCTTACCTGATGTCAGACAAACAAAGGAAACTGACAACATACTTCAAACAGATGGCAACAAAAACCCAGTTATCTGCAAGACAAATTATGCAGGCTTTGGGGTTCATGGCATCCTGCATTCTACTAATTCCATATGCAAGACTGCATATGAGGAAACTTCAATGGTACCTAAAAAGTTTAGGGAGTCAGCATTGTCACAGTCTGGAAGCAGTGATTCCGCTCATTCCCTGCCTACAAAAGGAGTTTCTTTGGTGGGCAGAGACATGTCACCAAAACAAGGGACTGTCACTCACTCTACCCCCTGCCACCCAAACCCTTACTACAGATGCATCAGGCTATGCTTGGGAGGCCCACCTGGTGGGGAGATGCATTCAGGGCAAATGGAGCCCAAACCAAATGCATCTGCATATCAACCAGAAAGAGATGCTAGCTGTTCAGAATGCTCTGACAGCCTTCAAGGACTTACTTCATCCAGGGCAACTACTGATAAAGACAGACAACACCACAGTTATGTGGTACATAAACAAGCAGGGGGGTACACATTCCTACCCCCTTTACAGACTAGCCATGGCATTGTGGAACACAGCTTTGACTTACCAAGTACATCTTCAAGTGCAATTCCTGCCAGGAAAACAAAATACTCTGGCTGACGACCTAAGCAGAAATCTTATGGACCCGAACGAATGGAAACCGGATCCACAAATCTTCAGCATGTTAACACAGAAATGGGGGAGCCCAGGCATAGATCTATTTGCCTCTTCCCAAAAATTATCATTTGGACAAATTCTGCACAAGAACTCATCAAAAAAAGCATGGAAAGTGGACGCTCTATCCTTCAGCTGGAAAAACCTATCAGCCTATGCCTTTCCCCCTCTGCCTCTACTCTCCAAGGTCTTACTAAAAGTCAGACAGGAAAAACCGAAAATGATCCTAATTGCTATGGACTGGCCTCGCCAGCACTAGTACGCACTTCTAAGGAATATGTCTCACCTTCCTCCATGGTACTTGCCTCAAATACCTCATCTACTGTCTCAGCAGAACTATCAAATTCTGCACACTCAGCTCCAAACTCTGAATCTTGCAGCATGGCTAAGCAACTAATTATTCAAACAACACCTCTCAGTAAATCTGTGATGGATGTAATTTTGGAAGCCAGAAGGCCTAGTACTAGAAAATCTTATGCTGATAAATGGAAGAGATTCTGTGCTTGCAGCCAAGCACAAGGAATGGACACAGCAAAGCCCAATATTCCTCAGATTTTACAATATTTGACTGAGATGCTTGACAAGGGCCTATCTTTCTCTTCAATAAAAATACATGCCTCTGCCATCTCGGCTCATTACAACACAGAACCTCCCCTCTTTTCTCATCCACTGCTTAAACAGTATCTTAGAGGGGCCAAAAATTTAAGGCCTCCCAGAAGAGCACCAACTCCTGCATGGGACCTCAATTTTGTGCTGTAAAAACTCACCCTGCCTCCTTTTGAACCAGCAGCTACTGTGGATATAAAATTTCTATCTTGGAAAACAGCTTTCATTTTGGCAGTCACTTCAGCAAGAAGGGTTTCAGAACTACAGGCTCTCATGGCAGTGGAGCCTTTTGTTATATTTTACCCAGACAGGGTGTCTCTCATGACCAATCCTTCTTTTACACCTAAGGTGGTATCCAGTGTGGCTCTTAACCAGACCATCCACCTGCCAACATTTTACCCAAATCCGCAGAACAAGGGAGAGCGGATTCTGCATTCATTGGATGTACACAGACAACTAAGATTCTACTTAAATGGGACCAAATCTCTAAGAAAGTCTGAGCATCTACTGGTAGCATTTGCTGCAGGATCAGAAGGGAAGGCTATATCAAAACAGACTATTTCTAAATGGATAAGCCACTGCATTCATTTCTGCTATTTGCACCATGTTAAACCTGTGCCAAAGGGGATCAGATCACATTCTATCGGGGCTGCCTCTACTTCAGCAGCTTTTCTCAGAGGGGTCCCAACCAAAGACATTCTAGAAGCTGCTACTTGGAGCTCTGTTCATACATTCACAAAGCATTATCATTTACCTATCTTCTACAAATCCATAGCAGACTTTGCCACTGCAGTCCTGCAGGGCCTTATAGCCGCTCCTAATGCTGTTTAGTTCCATCCTCCCATCCATAGCTTTGGGAATCTACCAAAATGTAATGACTGCAACAGTGAAACACGAAGAACATAGTACAGTTGTGTACACTTACCATAAATGTAGATGTTCGAGTGTATTCACTGTTGCAGTCCGGATTACCCACCCACCATCCCCCTTTCAATACCTTTTCTTTCCTTCACTATACTCAAACGCCTTTGTGGTGTATTTGCTTTTAGTTGAAGGTAAAGTTTATGTTTTTAGAAGTGCATTTATATATTTACTGTTTATTTATATATGTATTTTTGCTCCCCATTTGGTGGGGCACCTGACATCTGGGACAAGAAAAACTGAATAAAATGGCATTGACTACATGTTTTATACCCCTGATGACCTGACGTCATGGAAGAGGAGACAGCAACTGATGCAGGACCCAAGACTTTGTTATTCAGGCCGACTGAGGGCAACCTGCCATCAGATTACCCAAATGTAATGACTGCAACAGTGAATACACTCGAACATCTACATTTATGGTAAGTGTACACAACTGTACTTTGGGAGTCCCCAAACAATATACGTCTTGTAGTAATTGACAATCCCCCCCACCACAGTTAAACACGTCCGCCCTGCAATACACTACCAAGTGTAATGTATTTTGTTTGATCTATATAAATAATGGTTTAACTATATTGTCATTTATCTGTTATATGCATATATTTCATTCCCCTCTCCCCCACCCACTAGGAGGACCGACCAGTACAGGGCCGTCCAACCCAGCCTCCCCACAACCCATAATTTCATTACTTACAGTTCCAATCCCACCACCCCCCCTGCTGCACACACGCAGCCACCATCCCTCCTCTGGTTACCGGCCCATAGGTACCACACCACCACACTTTGCCCACCCTCCACTCCACCACCCCTTGGGACTCATATTGTACGTTGTCCTGACACAAGTATCGTATGCCTTCCACACACTGTAGTCCATGCACATATGAACACAGCCATGCTTACCTTTTTAGACATGGTGTTACCGCAAAGAAAGTAGCCCACTTTTTGGGCCGTCCCGCATAGGACTAATATTCCCTGGTAATAACAATAGACTTCACGTGTGACTTTGTTTACACCAACAGTTTTAGATACATAACATAAATATGTGAACTGGAGTACTGCAGTAAGGCCAGATGTGAGGCATTAGTGTAATAAAGTGTTGAAGTCCCCAGCACCCCATACAGTGTACATACACATGAACCACAGATACCAGACACAGGTATAACATGTAACAAATAATACATCAATGTTAAAAGGTAAATATAATGCTAATTGGATAATAAGCAACACTAAGCATTGCACAGGTCAGCTTACATGGTGGGGGCAATGTGTAGGCCGGCTACCTCAGTCTGCCCAGTTGTATGCCCCTTTAAGCAATGCCAGCATTAGGTAAGCAGGTGTGCCCATACCTTAGCCTTTTCAAAACCGTCCAATCACGGGAAAGTGCAGGAAATTGGGTGTATTTAAACCCCACAGGCGCCAATAATTCCCATAACTGTTGCAGCTCCCTACTGTTGGCAGAATGGCTGGAGTTGGGGAAGGCACTCGATTTAGAGTGCAGTGCTGGGGCACCCAGGAGTCCAAATTTGTTGTATGGCTCCTGGTAAAATGCCATGAGGAGAAACTACTGCAGGTCCAGTACCAGGGCTTTCAATATAAAGTAAAGGCCTGGGACATTCTTGCCCGTGACCTCACCAGTGTCACTGGTATCCCCCAGACTGGTGAGCAGGTCAGACATCACCATGCTGACCTGAAGCGGCAGAGAGGTGATCTCTTGGACCAGTGGATCCAAGAAGCCAGGCAGATGGCTGATGCCCCAGCACTGAGTAAGTAGTCATTCTACTACGTAGATAATGCTTGCCTAGTTTGTGCATACTATGGATATGTAAAGGCTAAATATCACTGTATTTCTCCGACAGCTGCAGATGAGCAGGCTGTGAACCAGCAAGCCCATGCTGCTAGGCTGCAAAGGCTGCATCGCGAGGCAGGTTAGTAATATTTTTGCATGTACTGCCATAACAAATAAATATAACAGTACTAGAAAGTGTTGTACCAGTATATAAATGTATTGTGTATGGGATGTACTAAATACACCAGACAATATGGCAGGAATACTGTCATATAGGTTGCATCGAAAAAAGGTGCAATATCTAGTGATTAAAAGTATAACCCCTGGAGTGCTTGTATACATTCTGCTTTCATATGTTGTTGTAGTGTTGCATTCTATAAATAGTACTGTTGTATTAAGCAGTCTTACCCAGACTGTTGAACACAGTTAAAATGTGTAGGAAGTTCAGCATAACAATGTTGAAAGTCCCGAGAGGTCAGTCATATAGAAGAACTGAGGGAGAATTAGAGAGAAGCCATTGGAATGCTTTACACCGATTCCCTGATAGTACAGTGTACTGTAATGTCAACTGTAATATTTTTACCACACACAGCAGGGGTTTGAATCCCAAGAGTGGTAGTAACTTGTATGCATAACCATACCCCACAACTGTACAGAGTTTGTGAGACTGTTCAAATAGAAAGCTGTATGCATAATTAGACCCAACAACTGTATAGACTTTGCTAGAATGTTCATATAGTACGCTGTAAGCATAATCATAACCATCAACTCTACAGACTGTGGCAGAATGTTCAGGTAGTAAGCTGTATGCATAGTCATACCCCTCAACTGTTCTGATCTGTCCAGCATGTCCAGATAACGGGCCTGAATTTGCTGGCTGATAACCTGTTACCCTGACAAATAAGTGTGATGATCCAAGAAATGTAGGCAGCTTATAATGACATATAATGGATAGTCAGACCTGAACATATGGAATTAAACCTGTCATTGTACACCCAAAATGTATGACAGCTATTACAAAATATGTCACATTAACACCTGCATCCTGTCAAGACTTGACCAGACCGTGTTCAATAACGGACTGTTAGGTATGTGTATAGCATCAACATGGAATCTGGGAGTATGTGTAGTATTTGTCAGGTACTGTTAACAAAGATTTCTCCACAGCTATAACAAGTAAGAGGTGTAGACTGTAGGTACAACACAGTTCACTCATATACTTGTCCACCAGCATGGAATCTGGGAGTATGTGTAGTATCTCTCAGGTAGTGTTAACAATGATTTTCCCCACAGCTATAACAGGTAAGAGGTGTAGACTATACGTAAGACACAGTCCTCGTATATATGAATTTACAAACATACCATTGTGCAAAGTATGGCCATTGGGTAGTGTAATAATAGATGTAAGGGACAGATCACTGCAGTGACTAAGAAAGTTGGGAAAACTACAGGGATATATTATTTGTTAACTGACATCTCTCTCTCACCCCCACCATATATGCAACAAAAACCCAATTCCACACATCAATGGGTACTTTTACACTCCATATTTTTGTTGGGACATATGTCCTATTGGTTTACAAATATTCACATTTGGTTCTATGTATGTGCCATGTTAAAATATCCCCATACTGGTGGCCTGTTGCCATCAATGAAACCTGCATGTTGTTGTAATGGCCAATGTTGTCCCATATATGCATGTGTTCTGCTTGCTCTGCAACTGTTGCAAATCTGGTGTCTTGGGTTAATAGGAATACTTATGCATGCTGTTATAACTAAACCTGAATGCTGTTGACTATTACTAACCCATATCATTCTTAAAACTGCAACACCATAGCTCATATGGGAAGGTCAGTACTAGCAGACCCACCTGTCCCACCTCAGCTGGCCATGGCACCGGGTACCAGCACATCTGCGGCCCAGCCTGGGACCTCCTCCTTCATTGGCCCTGCACCACCTTTGGGTGGAACTGCCGCAGGGGATGGGGCTCAGCCCCCCGGGAGCGGGGGGGGGGGTACCTGTCACCTGCCGTCAGGTCCAGGCCGTGGTGTGTAGGGAGCTCGACAGGGAGTTTCAAGACTGGCTACACCAGTTTGAGCAGCATGGTGCAATTAGAGGGTGAGCCTGCCTCTCCTACCTAGCCCCCAGCACAGCCACCCTTGGGGCCGTGAAGGTGCAGTGGTGGCTGCCTATGGGTGGAGACCTCAGCCCCACTGTTTCCATTTGAGGGCTCATGGGCTTGCGACTTCCAAAAACCCCTCCCCGTCCAAGTTGTTCACCCCCCACGTGTCATATACCGTCCCTGTATGCATCTTGTTTGTCTTGTCTGTTAACCTACCCAACCTACCTCCCCAAATATACCTACTACCCCTCCCCAACATCCCATTCTCACCTGAAAAAAACAAAAAAGGGCAATGTGCTCCCACAAAATAATTTTGCCCCATACATAGCTGTCCATTTTGCACACATGTCCACTGGACACGTAATCCAGTCTAATTGTCATTACAATGAATTATTGTTGTCCTTACCCCCTCCCAGGCATTTGAGTGTCCAAATCTATCTCCAAATTCAGTGTATATGCACAGCTGTTGCTGTAAAAGAAATGGGCAGCTATGGACCTTCCTTACACCATTCCTGCACATCCCTGGCTATTTTCTCTACTGTCTTTCCCTCTTTGTGCCCCTTTTTCACCACTTTCCTATCAACCTCTTTTTCTTTTCTTTTAAAGAAATTAGCACGGGGGTAAGTGGCAGTAAGCACCTTTAAGCAGCAGTGAGCGGATTTAAGCCTGTTTGCAAGGGGGTAAGCAATGCCTACACAAGTTGAGCAATTTAGAGACTGAGTGTAAGAAACTGTAACTGGAAGTTAGCACTGTTTACCGTCGCTTAAACCCGCTTACAACTGCTTAAAAGTGCCTTAACCACTCTGTATGTAGTGGCCCTTGTTCTGCCCAGCAACGAAATAAACAGACTCTGCTAGGCTTGTACTCAGGAGCCTGCACACTATAGCAAATCTGAATTACCACTAAGCCATGGCAGACATACATAACCCTGCTGTTTTCACAAACATAGCATCCAGCAATGTCATTGAACAGTGCAGGAAATGTATTTATACATGAAGATGTGTGAGTGTGTGTGTGTGTGTGTGTGTGTGTGTGTGTGTGTGTGTATGTGTGTGTGTATATATATATTGATAACTAAATAGATATATACCTCTCCCTCTCTATATTACACATATATATATATATATATATATATATATATATATATAGATATAGATAGATATATACACCTACACATATATATATATCTATATATATATATATATATATATATATATAAACAAATATCTACATATAGATATATACATATACATACATCTATATATATATATATATATATATATATATATATATATATATATATATGTGTGTGTGTGTGTGTGTGTGTGTGTATACAGATATATATCTCTAGATATAATAGAGCACATAATAAAAGACATATATGCCCACAGGCCCCATAAATGGTGGTGAGGGGGCTCAAGCAACATATGTCTTACACTTATCGATATCCTCCCCCCCCAGCCATGCCACCTGTATGATGTGAGGCTGGTTTCGATAACATATCATACAGTACAGTCTGACTTAACATTCCTCAGATAGATATACACACACCGGTATGCAGATGCATATATATGTCTATATATATATATATATATATATATATATATATATATATATATATATATATATATATATATATACATTTATAGAGACATATATGTGACTACACATACACACACAAAGATATGTCTAGGAAGATACATATTTAAAGGGTGCACACCACACTGAACAGCCAGTATCCCTACAGTTGCAACCTCATCAGATGGATGGTGTATGACTCACCCATACCAAAGACAATTGTTGCCTAAATCATATACGCACAGAGAAGGCAAAGGATGTAACACCACACACAGGTTTGCATATGTTTTAAAGGTTTATTTGTGTGCTATTACAGTTCTATATGCCATGTCATTTTGCAGTTTATACTCTGAAATGCATACAAACAGATCAATGCAACTGTCAAATAGATCATTTAAAACAGTAATCTGAAAGCATAATATATGTTGCTGTCCAGGCCAAGGCCTTCAAGTGCTACAACAGTAAATACTGACTGGGCCAACGGATAACAATCAATCAACAGTAAGTAATGCAGATGTATAGCCCACCAGCCTCTAACTACATTCTGTACCCAATCTTTTGGGGGGAAAATACCTAAGTTGACACAATGGGATGTATCTGTTACATAACAATGCATAACTGAAACCATCACAATTGAACTGACAAGCAGAAAAAACTGTATGGCAGTAATCAGTAGGCCAGCGATGTTCACAAGGTGGAATGTATGGTAATGTACAGCCATATACCTTAAGCCAGCTTACTACTGATATACCTCACATGTTGTAACACCCTAGGTTAATTATGGTGCTTCTCCCCCTAGACTGACTTACAGGGCCATATAACACTGTTACATACACTGACCTCTACACTGCGGAGGGGCACACGTGTTGTGCAGATGGACGCTACATATATATGGATCCTACCCCACAATATGTGTGGGGACTGCAACAGCACTGGAATGATGGCAGGAATGGCAGCATGACATAATCACTGGCCACCACATAATAACCCCTTACTGCTTGTCATATCGCCAAAGCGTGGTATGTCGATGGAGGACAGAGGCTGGTACATCGGCCCATATGTGAAATAGTGTTGGCATACACTGAGCAAGTTGCTGTTTATTTATTTATTTATTTCCAGTTTGATGACCGGGGAGGTCCACTGGGCTCAAGGAGCCCATTTTCAGTGGAGATCCAGGGAGAAAAGCTCCAGTAATACATAGTACAAGCTCCATAATATGAAGTACAATACACAGTGAAAATAAAAACAAAGTAAGCAAATTTTACAAACAAAATAGCAAAACCTAACAAAGTTAAACAGCAGCTTAGAGAAAGATATAATACATATTTACAGTAGTACAACAGTAGTACAAAGTTAAATTAATACAGAGGTTTAAATCATCTGAGAATGGAATAGAAGTAACATTATCATGAATGAGTTCTTTATGCATGAATGGAATTAATACAGAGGTTTAAATCATCTGAGAATGGAATAGAAGTAACATTAGCATGAACGAGTTCTTTATGCATGATCATTAGCATGAGATAATACAGAGGTTTAAATCATCTGAAAATGTTAGAGAGGTAACATTAGCATGAAGGCAGTACATAGGGTTAATCCGTAGTGTGTAAGGAAGAATAAACTTTGTGTGCGATTAAAGTATTTAAGTATTAAGCAGGCTAGGTAGGTGGAGTGCAATTGCATTTCCATTTTGGGAAGAGGTAAGAATGCAGCTGGATTTTGAAGTGTTCAAAGTTCTCAGAAATTCTTAGAGATGGAGGGAGAGAATTCCATTTTTTGGCTACGGAAAAGGATAGGAGAAGATGACCAGCAGGACGATTTGGTTTATATACAGAGATTACATTTTGGTGGGTAGATCTTAGCATTCTGTTTGGGGTGTATAATGTTAAGATGTTTGTTAGTGCTAGGCATATAGTTGGTTTGAAAATAAGCTTGTTTGTGGTGATGAGTTGGAGGTAATCAAGGTAGATGGGAAGTTCTAGCCACTGCAGCTGGTGGAGAGGCATACAGTGGTGAGTGGAGTATTTGGAAGTGGTGGTGAACTTTGAGATTTTGTTGTAACAGGTTTCTAGTTTAGAAGAGATGGAGGAAGATAGCTTGGTTAGTAGGGGAGCACCATACATTAGTGAAGGTAGTAAGTAGGTAGTGGCGATGGTCTGTCTTGTTGAGGGGGAGAGGAAGTGGGAGTTTCTGTACAGCATGCCAAGTTTCTGATGTTTTTTTTTTTTTTTTTAATATTTAGCTGAATATGGGTATTGAATTTTAGGTGTCACAGGATAGTCTAAAACATACCCTTAGACAGGAATATGAAGTCAGAAGCACAAATATATGTAGCCACCTACTGATAGCACTCAACACACACACACTGCCAGTGATATATCTGACACAAGACCTGTGTGGTGGACAGACAAAACATAAGTCTACAGTTGAGAGCTATGCAGACAGACTGCAGTCCATTCTAAACTAGTATGTACACACAAACCCTGCAAAATTGGTGCTATACAATGCATATACCAACACTACTCACACTCTGTCTGCAGTTCTGGAACCTTATAAAAATATGTAGCAGCCCTGAGACTGCAAGTCGTCTTCTGAGAGGTATTGCTAACTTCTGTCTGTAATGCTGCTGCCCACACGCAGGAAGGATGTCCACCATACAGGAAAGGTAATGGGACCACGCACAAATGATGTAGGGATTTATAGTAGTTGGTTGCCACAACAGTGGAATTGGAAGTGCTACACAGCATGCTGTATGCAGGTAGTGAGTGGAGGACACTAATTGGTGCAGAGGCCATCATCTGATCATGTGCTTCACCTACAAAAGCCATGCTGCAATCTATTCAAAGCAGCTCATTCCAGATATATATATATAATATATATATATATATATATATATATATATATATATATATATATATTGATATGTATAGATATATTGATATATATTTATATATAGATATATAGATATATATAAATAGATATATAGATATGTAGATATCTATATAGATACATATATATATATATATATATATATGAATGTGTGTGTGTGTGTGTGTATGTATATATATATATATATATATATATATATATATATATGTGTATATATATATATATATATATATATATATACATGTATGTATCTATAAATATATATATATATATATATATATATATATATGTATATATATATATATATATATATATATATATATATATATATATATATATATATATATATATATATATTGATATATACATATATGTATGTCTACAGATATACATACACCTATATGTATATATAAACACAGATATACAACATAATATATATATACACATATATAGAGATATATACGTCTGTGTCTACATATATACAAACACACACACATATGTACATATATATACACGCCCTGTATTTTTACATCACAGTGCTGCATGCTATGTGGGAGGGGATATCACACATATCAATCCACACAAATATACAGCAGTAAATGTGTGCAACATGGACATGTATGTCACTTGTGAACCCCTTTTTAGGACCAAATTGTACTTGTCTGCTAAGGTGGGATTGTGAATCTAGGTAAGGATAGCAGGTATATTTGTGGAGGTGGGTTGGGCTGATAGAGAGCAGCTTACAGGGGTGGTATATGACACGTGGTGGGTAAACACTCTGTATGATGGGTGTCATCTGCAATGTGAAAGCCACATGAGCCCCCATATGGAAACAATGGGAACAAGGCTCCCACACATTGACAGTCACAACAGCAGTTACATGGACCTGAAGGTACCTTGGCTGGAGGCTGAGCAGGAGTAGAATGTGGACCCTATGAGTATGTACTGAAGGCCTCAAGGTGCTGTAGCATATCCTCCTGGTTTGTGTTTAGCTCCCTATGCACTAAACCCTCGACTTGATCACAGGTTACAGGATCATGTCTGTGTATGCCCTTGGGGTGGACGTCACCCCTTGAGGAGGTTCCTCCTGAAGGTAGTGCAGACCAGTAGTTGAGGAGGCCCCAGGGTGGGTCACACATATGATGTGGCTTGGTAACATGGCCAGATGAGGTTGGAGAGGTGGATCTGATCCCAAATATCCCCTAAACATGCTACTGTGTCACTGTTATAGAACATATGTGGGTAGTAATATTTTACGCAATCCCTGAACACGTCCAAAAGCATGCATAGATATCCCCAATAACATAGAATGTCAGATGTTCAGCAATCACATAGCAAGCATACCACATGCATATATGGAACCATAGTGGCCATGACAATGCCATGCAGGTGAATAGTCTGCAACACACCAGTAATGATAGTGTCCACACAGGGAACATGGCCACAGACACATAGCACAAAGTATGTTGCAATACAATACATATATATCCCAATGTTAGTTAAGGGTTGCCATACCTATTGAGTTGTGTGAATAGTTTGTTGTTGCAGATTGGGGGGGACAGAAATGTGTATTAAGAACTATGGTAACCTTGCTGTATGATTTGCTGAGACCTATTTCCATCTTTGCCTTTCAGGCATGATGTCCTTAGGGCAGCTTCCATCATATTCCACAGAGGAAATGGAGATCATCCTCAACTACCTCAGCAATCACTCTGCGTTACTGTTTGGCATGCATACACATGAGCAGTAGGAGCAAACTGCCCCTGTGGAACAACCTCGTCCACAGGTCAACAATGTTGGACACCATAACTGAAGTTATGAGCAGGTCCGGCATCATTGCTCTGACCTGCTTCACAATGCCAGCAGGCATGTTGCTGCAGTATAGGGGGGATCTCCTCGCAACAAGTGGGGGTCATGCAACCCATCCCCCCTGACACGTGTGCAACTGATCCTCAGCAGCCTCGTGGCACCTGCCTGTATCAATGTACAAGTGTCTGACAGCATGTTGGAGGTGGGTGTTACCCACACACCAGCTGAGGAGGGTGCAGGTAAGACCACAGGGAACATCAGTAGACCACATTTGCATATGATTCTGCATCTGTATAGGTGGAGCATCTTCATCTTCTTTTGGCTTTTCCCAGTTAGGGGTACCTGTTTCTATTTCTTCCTGTCCTCTGCATCTTGCTCTGTCACACCAACCACCTGCATGTCCTCTCTCACCACATCCATAAACCTTACCTTAGGCCTTTATCTTCTCCTCTTACCTGGCAGCTTCATCCTTAGCATCCTATTCCCAATATACCCAGCATCCCTCCTCAGCACATGTCCAAACCAATGCAATTCCACCTCTCTGACTTTGTCTCCAAACTGTCCAACCTAGGCTGACTGTCTAATATACTTATTCCTAATCCTGTCTACCCTCGTCACACCCAGTGCAAGTCTTAACATCTTTAACTCTGCCACATCCATTTCTGACTCCTGCCTGTTTGTCAATGCCACTGTCTTCAACCCATTTAACATGGCTGGTCTCACTACCCTTTTGTAGACCTTCCATTTCACTCTTACTGGTACTTGTCTGTCACAAATCACTCCTGACACTCATCTCCACCCATTCCACCCTGCCTGTACTCTCTTCTTCACCTCTCTACCACACTCGCCATTACTCTGAACTGTTGATCCCAAGTATATGAACTCATCCACCTACGCCAACTCTACTCCCTGCATCCTCACTATTGCTGTATCCTCCTTCTCATTCACACACATATATGCTGTCATAGTCCAGCTGACCTTCATTCGTCTCCTCTCTAGAGCATATCTCCACCTCTCTAGAGTCTCCTCAACCCGTTTCTTACTCTCACTACAGCTCACAATGTCATCTGCAAACATCATAGTCCACAGGGAATCCTGTCTGATCTTGGCTGTCAATCTGTCCATCACCAGTACAAATAAGAAAGGGCATAGAGCTGATCCTTCATGTAATCCCACCTCCACCTTAAATGCATCTGTCACTCCCACTGCAGATCTCACTGCTATCACACTACCTTTGTGCATATGCTGTACCACACTTACATACTTTTCTGCCACTCCAGACTTCCTCACACAATACCATAACTCCTCTCTAGGCACCCTGTCATATGTTTTCTCTAAGTCCAGAAAGACACAATGCAACTCCTTCTGACCTTCCCTGTACTTCTACATCAACAATCTCAAAGCAAACATCACATCTGTGGTGCTCTTTCTTGGAATGATACCATACTGCTGATCACTAATAATCACCTCCCATCTTAAACCAGCTTCCACTACTCTTTCCAATAATTTCATGCTCTGAATGATCAATATTACCCCTCTGTAGTTACTACAGCTCTGCACATCACCCTTATCTGTATAATTGAGTACCAAAACACCTTTTCTCCACTCCTCAGGCATCTTCTCACATTCAAAGATTCCATAAAACAATCTGGTTAATTATGTCACTGCCATTTTCTCTAAACACCTCCAAGCTTCCACAGGTATGTCATCAGGACCAACAGCCTTTCCATTCTTCATCCTCTTCATAGCTATCTGTACCTCTGCCTTGTAGAGCATGCATATCTGATATGTCATAACTATTGTTTGTTGATGCATAGTAGTAATAAACAGATGTGCATAAGTGCTAGTATTGTGGACTTGTACGGTTGATGTACTGTAATGCTGCACCCACCCTGTAGCAATGCCACAGTTGTGGCCACTAACATTGCATCTCTCACACTCTTATGCAGGTCCCTCCAGTATACCACCTTGGCAGCAGCCTGTAGCTGGTAGGTATGATTTATGTTGATGCTTGCCAATACATCGGGCATGTACTGGCTATGGTATATGCCATGCACACATCTAACACATCTACCCTTAATGCATGCTGTACATGTTCATGTATTGTTGCTATTACATGCACTGCATCACAGTGTTGACCATGCTGGGGTATTGGAAAGGTATGTCAGACGCCTGCAGGATAAGTAATGTCCTGTTATTGTGAAATGTGTCCACGGGGATTAACATAATGGTGGCACACAGAGACCACAGTAGGGACACGTGTGAAACATCACCCCTGTACAGTGCACCAACAGTTTATATACCAGTATTACAATGGCAACTGTTATGGATGTACACTATGGCATAATGTGTTAGTGTGGTCCACATTATTAGCTGGGACTTGGCTGTAACACATGCTGTTCAGTGTATGGGACACTGCAAACTAACACATATGTGTAGCTCATACTTGTCAAGCATCTGCAATAAGCCTGCTGGTGGCGGGGGGGTGTCAGCATGACACACAAGTGCACTGCAGCAGGGAGCCAAAAGTATGGTAAGAATGGCTGCATCTGCACAAAGACTGGGTCAGTAACTGTGGCAGACATAATTCTACACCCACAGAAATAGTGACAGCAGTGTGTGAACACCAAGAGTTTGCATATGAGTAGACCTTGCATTTATGCAGAGTTGGGGAACATGTGTAGGGCAGACTGACCATACACAAGCAAATGCAGATGGGCCATGCTGGTATACCCCTGACAGGAATAGTGACTGCTGTAGTACACATAACAATGGGTGCAACAAAACATCATGATAAGCGTGTGCACACATAGGCACACACACGACTGTATGCAATGTGGTTAGCATCCGCACACCTAACTCCTTTAGTAGACACTGCATGTGGATGTACAGGACATATGGCACATATCAGGCAAATGTACTGTTAATTTATGTAGTGATGTTGTCCCATGACAGACCAAGGAATTGTGCATCACATCAATAAGAGTGTGCAGACTCCCCATAGCTATAGTATGATCTGGCAGTTGCCAGTGTAACACTACTGGATTGTTCATACATGGCCTGCTAATGTTGAGAGCTGTAAACCACACATCAAACATTCACAACTGACATCTGACCACATATCATCCCAGGTATGTTTTGCTGGAAAACATAGGGTCTGTGAGCATTACAGCTGACAAAACTGACACAGTACTACACATTCAGCAATGGGATGTACACCTGTGAGTTGTGGTGCACAGTACATGGCAGGGTGCATAACAGGTGCACAGCAAAACTGTGTACATGGGTGCAGTGTTTCCCAGGGGAAGGGGTATCACCTACTAAGACAGGCCATGCCTCACACACATGTATACTGTTGTTAGCATGGATTGACTATAGCTGCACTGCATGCTGTTGTGTACCATATGTTATGCATGTTGACAGATGAGTAATGGGAAGACTGTGTGTACTATCATTGTGCAGCCTCACCTGTATGTGTGTCTGTGTGTGTGTGTGTGTGTGTCTCTGTGTGGGTGGGTGTTCATGTTGACCGTAGGTTCAATGTGTTGTAGAGGAGGGAGGATGTTGCATGTAGGATGTGTGTGTGCATGTGTGTGTGGTTGTGTGGGTGTTCATGTATGCACATGTGTGACTGTGGAGTTTATGATATGGCAGTACTTCCCTTTGTGATAGCACAGTACATGGACATGGACTGACACAAGACACAACAGCAATACTTGACTGATATGTAATCACAGGGCAGCTGATGGTCTAATAAGGTCTGTAGCATGGGACATGCATTGGGAGGAAATGTAGATACCTGCTATACCCTCAATATTGCATACAGCAGGTAGGTGAATGACAACCCATGTAGGCAGCACTACAGATGTATTGGGGAATTACTAGACAACAGCAGGGAGTGTATACATATATCACACTTGTCACATGATAGGTTGATTGAGCAGCATGTCAGGCATGTACTGAACAATCATTACACATGACACTACAGTGTGTGTGTGATATTATGGAGGGAATGTATCAGGCCCACACATATAGGGGCCATGCTCACAAAGTCCCAACATACACATGGTGAACACTGAATGACAGCAGTGAGGCCATGTAAACAGTAATACACTCAGGTCATGGAGTTAATGCAGTAACAGGTCTTGTGTTGTGTTCACTTTTGTAGGCATTTAGAGGAAAGAGACATTAATGAGTGGCATTAATGAGTGTATGTCACCAGGCATAATACATGATGGGCAACTTAAGGGAATACACATGGGACTGTCTGTAGCATCACAGATAGGTAGGTATTAAGGTGGAGTGTGTGTGTGTGTGTGTGTGTGTGTGTGTGTGTGTGTGTGTGTGTGTGTGTGTGTGTGTGTGTGTGTGTGTGTGTGTATGCATGTATTATTATATAATGCTGGACAGGTCTTAAAGTGCATTTCCTGTTATCCCTCACAGGTGGTGAGATGGATCAGGGACCCTCCTGCAGGCAACTTGATGTTGGTGTGCACACAGACACTGCTGATGATGAGACCATGATTGAGGCACAGGTGGGTTTGTCAGGCGTCGACACAGTGCCAACATTTGACATCCCCCTCTTAGCCACCCCACCCCCGCACACAGTTTTCCCCATCACCAGTGGCCATAGCTGAGGGACAGATGGCAGTTAGTGGCAGTGGACAGGGTAGTTTGGTGACCATGCCAGCTGCGTCTGTCCACAGCAGGCATAGCCAGATGTCCAACAGGCCACCACATAGGCGGATGCACCAGGGTGCTCGTGGTAGGGCTACTGGTCATCCTGCCCCTGGCAGAGGTGCCACAACTGGTACCACCAGGCACATGTTTCAGGCTGTCATGGAGGTACAGGCACATATAGAAATGTACAGCAGACAGGGCCTGAGGCTGCAGAGGGCTGCCTACTCATCTGTAAGTGACAACATCCATGAACTTGCTGCTGCCCTCCGTGAACAGAAAGAGATCATGGATAGATGGTGGGGTGAGATGGTGGGCCTCCTTGACCATGGTATGTCTGTGCTTGAAAACCTGGTGGGAGTGGTGCTATGGCTGCATTAATGTAGGCCAGAAACAACAACATCTGGCGGTCGACATGGATGTGCTAGCCACTACCGTACTGGAAGTAGTAGCCCCAGCCACTCCCATACTGGAAGTAGTAGCCCCAGCACACCACTGGGGGTGCTGTCCACACCTCAACAAAGCAGGCCTTATGCACATGGCCCTGGTCAGTCCCAGGTGGGACATAGTTCCAGCAGACATCTGTCATCATCAGGGGAGAGCAGCTCCTCAAGGCCTGTACCTGCATGTGCCCATGGAACTCCTGGAGGCACAGTCAGTGTGTCCATGGCCTGAGGCGGTGAACTGTACACCCTGCCAGGTATGGTCTCCAGCTGTCCAAAAACACCTGTATGGCAGCCACATGGCAGAACTGTGTGCATGCATACCCACTCGCTATACAAACACATGTAGGGTAACCCCATACCAACACGCACCACATCACAATGCCCCGTCCAAATAATTAAACCTCTCACTCACACACATGGTGTCAAATGTATGGACCGCCATCGGCCTCTGATAAACCAACAATACACCCTGTGCATATGATGATACCTGTGCCACATCCCTGTCATCCATAACATCAATGCAGGGACAGGCTAATACAGTTCTGATGCACACAGTAACTGTAATACAGTGCAGCAATGTGCTGCAGTGTAACGTGTTGTCAGGAGTAATGTGTAATGCATACATGTCAGGTAGTGCAGCCATCCAGCAATGGTGCATGTCAGCTGTTAGTAACATTGGGTGATTGTGATCTCTATAATGTTATCCATTTGTGTTGTAGGTGCACGTGTCAGCAGGAGGATGGTCTGCAGTCATACTCCACAAGGGTTATGGCACTGTGGTGACACCATGGCTGTGACTTATCCAGACTACAGTTGCAAACATGTCACAGGATTGTCTAACAGTTATTGCTTGTGCCATATAGGCAGGTGACCCACTGGGAAATGTATAATCTGCTGCCATATGTAGACCCATCCACACACACGCACACTCTTACATGGCAACACTGTGACTAGACCCCTACCTAGGTATGCAGTGCTACTGAACTGTGTGGCTTTCATTGCACACACCACACAACACTTAGGGTGAGGTGTGTACCAGGTTACATGTTACATGCAGAACATCCACAGACATGTACAGTATGGTAATGGTGGATGTAATGGTCATATATGGATAATACATAGTGTGACATGCCATCATACACACATTGACAGACACATAACAGGCATACACACATTTGAGAGACCTGGACCTATTGGTGCTAACTAACTAGTCCATGTGTCCAGTGTGTCACAGGTAGGTTGCACACAGCACATGTGTAACTGGGCTGTATTGTGGTTTCAGTTACCTGTATGGTTGATGGTGACAGTGGTCACCATAGAGTGGTACATGGGGCATATACCAGGTGTACCATGGAGTACTGGCAGTGTACACAGCACCCACATCCCCCAGTGGTTATTGTTTGCACTGGAATCCATGATGACACTCTGACATACCAACTATCACACATTGCCCATGACTGCAATACAACCCATTGTATATCACAACAGTGGTACTACAGGGATATGCATCTAATACACATGCCACAGGCATAGTAGTGTGTTGCATTGCCATGCCTCACCTATGGGGGGACGGCAACACTATCTGTACTACTGTGTGGAAATGTGTAGTGTAATAGGAGTATGTGGCCTCAGAATGATGTACCCTAAAGGTATGCAGACATGCACACATACACACACTTGCCAGACTTCAATGGGTTTTGCATGCCTATCGACCCATTTGTACAACATTGTTGTGCCGGTAATGCATGGTGCATGTAGCCTTTAGGGTGAGGAGTGTAACAGGGTACATGTCATATCCAACACAGCAGCAGCAACATCTGACTATGGAAATGGGTGTTGAGGTGGTTGTGAAGGCCGTCATGGAGTTCCAACCTACAGGTGTACTAACACACAGACACTGCTATCTTCAGTAATGCACATGTACACATGTGTCAATACTGTGGTGCATTGCTGCAGGTGGTCAAAGCTGTGTCCATGACTATTATCCATGGGGAGATGGGTTGTGTAGGGGTTGTGTGTACATTGGTATCATGCTACCTGCCATGTGCCAGCAGGCAGTCTATCGACAGACACCACTTTGGTGACCATCAGGGTGAGAGTGACATGCATCAGCCAATCCTCGGGGTGCCTTCTGCACATGGCCACTGAGGTGATCCAGCTGAAATGTATGCAACATGTATTACAACACATGCTTAGTGCCTGTGTTGGAGACCTGTACCCAAGCATGTTTTATTGACTGTGGTAGCATAGTGTAGATACCCGTGGCAGGTGGTCCGTACTGGTTGTTGTCTCCTATATGTGCCAGTAAGTACACAGCTGGGCAGACATGTCATTGTCAATCAAGCATAGGTTGTCTGTATGTATCCCAGCTGGATACCTGCCATCTACACATCTGTAAAGGGACTCGCAGACATCAGCTTGGCAAGTAGCTATGCAGAAGGATGAATGTGTTGACAGATGAATGTTTGACAACAATATGTATGCCAGTACTAAATGTTGTATGCCCCCACTAACATGTTCTGTACAGACAGTACTCTGCAGTGACATTCCACATGTCTGATCATTATACAGTAGGGAATATACATGGTGACACAGCCCACACATCAGGAACACGACACTGAGGCCTTAGAGAGCAGCTCTGCCTGCAGGTGTGCTTGTTATCATCAGTACTTTTGGCACTCTACCCTTGCCTGGGACAGCACTATCAAAAGTAGCACTGCCATGTTACACTAAATGCCAGTGTGACAGCATGTACCCTGGGTTACTACCCCTGCACATAACACATTCATAGGGATAACAGTACTGTGCAGGTCTCATATCCTTGTGTGTCCCAGACATGACACTCACACCCCTTGCTACTGTAATGACAGCATATAGATGCATGTATTGTACATGGCATTACATACACTTATTACAGATGTCAATACCCTAGGTTTGACATGGCCTTGTATGTTAAGCAGACATTGTCTTTGAGCATACAATATGCCACAGAGTATAGCTGAAGGTTTTTAAGACAGTCAGCATAGGGCATGTGCTTTAGGCCTGTGATACTTTTAGTGATGTATTTCTGTGGCCTTTGCAGCTGTTACAGATGTCATGTGAGGTACATACCAAATGGGGCGCTGTACTCTATAATGTGTGTAATGAGGGATGAGTACAGTGGGACAACTACCTCTGTTTTCCTGGATGAAAAGCCATTAGTGATGAGATGTACCACATAGAAGGATCACCTCACTGTTGTGGCGATGTGGTTATTGAATGTGACACCACTGTCCACCTGTATCCCTAAGTCTGTCATCCCACCTTTGGTGTTTAGTGTACTGCCACCTATGTGGTAACTCATGGGTGCATGGTATTTCCCAGAGGGGATAACAACACATTTCTGCCCATTAAGCTTGAGCCCATGGCTCTGGCACCAAGCATCTGTTTCTGTAATGCCTTTTAGCAGAATACCCACATAATGTGGGGATTCAACAGTGGCTCCTAGTTTGCAATCATCTGTGAACTTTGTTAGACAGGGTCCCATAGTGTTTTCATGTACTTCAGAGAAGTAGATACCAAACATGAGCGGTCGCAGGATTGAACCCTGAGGTACTCCACTTATCAGTTGTTTGTAGCTGGTATTGGAATCAGTTACCTTTACAGTGTGTGTTCTGTCGGTAAGCCAGTTGGCAACATATGGTGTGACGTGGAAATATATGGCCAGCTTAGTATGTTTATCTATGTTTCCAGAGTGGGAGATGGTGCTGAATGCTTTGTCAAGGTCCAGATAGGCTGTGTGGACCACCTTACACCATTCCACTGCTTTGGAATCTGATTAAAAGAAGTCAGTCAGGTTCAGGAGACATTACTGGCCCTTCACGAGGCCAAACTGGGTGGGGTCCAGTATTTGAGGCTTGCCAATGTCTTTGTTTATATGTTCTATTATAATGCATTCCATGCCCTTGCAGATCAGGCTCGACAGACTGGTGGGATGGTAGTTCCCTGGATCAAACGTGGATCCCCCTTGTGGAGTAGGATAACTGTAGCTGTGTGCCACTCAATGGGCACAAAGCTTGAGGCAAGGCTATGATTACACATGACACATAGGTGAGGTGCAAGTTCATTTTGTAGTTCATGTAGTACACAGCGTAGAATGTAATCTGTTCCCAAGGATGCTGTATTCTTAGCTGTGGAGAGTGCAGTTTCTACCTGTGTGGCCATGATTACTTGTATTTTGCAATACTTTGGTATTGAGATGGGCCCTTTAGGGGGTGAGAGCGAGGTGAATGTGGCAGTACATTGATCTGCCAGGATATTGGCAAAATCCTTGGGATCAGTATATTTAATGCCATTCTATTGTAGCTCAGATCAGTTCTGAGCATTGCCAGTAAGATTCTGGACATAACTATAGAATGGCTTGCTGTTGTCTTTGGAATCTGTGGCTATTTCATATATGTAACTAGCTTTGGCAGATTCTATGAGGGATTTCAGCTTCTTACTGAGGCTGATAAATTAGTTGTTTGCATCCTGGCATTATCCCTCTGTCTGCAACAGTCTTTTCCTTCTGTTGTACAGTTTGTTTATGGCAGGGGTCCACCATATTGGCTGTCTTTGTTTGGAGGGGGGCATCCTGGTTCTGTTTGTGATGGCACAATACATGCTCACACAGTGCCTCACTGTAGGATTCAGAAGTTGGTCTACCATCTCCCATCTCCATGGGTGTATCACAGTTTCTCACATCTGACTTGAGTAGCATGAAGTTGGCTTTGTAGTGGATTTTTACGGGGGTGTCCTTCCTGGGGTTTTGGGGTGGGATGTGGATGTCGATGGTGAATAGCTTATGGTCAGACCTGACCAATGAGGGGATGACCACTGGTGTGAAGCATCTATCTCCCATGTTGGTAATGACCAGGTCTAGGATATTGGAGCCCCTGGTTGGACAATGGATTACATGATCCAGGACATTGGAATCCATGACCTCCAAGAACCATTGGGGAAAGTCATTGTTACCTGAATTGTTCTCCTAGTTAATGATGGGGTAGTTTGAATCACCCTGTATGGGGGTTTTTGGTTGTATCTCAATAATTCCAGTATGTTTAGCAAGGTGTAGTGAGGATCTTGGGTCATGGTGGGGCATCTGTAGCAAGCTACAGTTTGGATTGCAGTCTTACCTAGTGTAGTTGCACCAGGGGATATTCAGATGCATTGTGTTGGGAACTAGCCCGGATGTGTGAATAACCTTGTTCAATATGGACACTCCTCCTATAGTGTTGTGGTCTTATTTTGATGGCCGAAATGCGTGGTAAGAGTGGTAGCCTGGTATTGCAGGGCTGCTCTCTGGAGCATTGAACCAGGTCTCAGTTACTGGCCAGATACTGATATTCTCCACTTTTAGTTGTGCCTCAGGAGATTGCATGTTTAGGATAAGACTTCAAGCTTTGAGTAGCATTGCCTTTAGTTTTGCATGCTTGTATCTGTTACATTGGTGGTTTTGTCCTTTGAACCTTGCCTAGAAAAGGCACTATGGGGTGGCAAGAGCATTAGCCAGTAACCTGAATCCCAGCGGCAACAGGTGCAGACCATCTCTGGCAAGGCATCGTGATTTATCTGTCATGTTATCCCAGGCAGACAGATACTGGATCCCCTTTGAATGACATCAGAAGTTTAGCCAATTGTTGAAGTCATTGCTGTGTATATGTATATATGTGAGTTTGTGTGTGTGTGTGTATATATATATATATATATATATATATATATATATATATATATATATATTTATGTACATACATATCCCATATATGTACATGGATATCTATATGTCCATATATGTATGTGGATATGTATATGTGAGTATATATATCTATATAGATATGTGGATAAATATGTACACATATATGTTTACCATATGTCCAGAACATGGAGTGGAGTCCTACCTCAACACCAATAGTCCCAACCACTTAGTGCAAGGGGATGTCATGGATGTATTGCAGGTATATATGTAGACTGTTGCTACTGTAATAGGGGTTGTCTTAACAGACATGTTGGGTGTGGGAGGTCAAAACTGCTGTAGTCATGTGTGCCATTGCCTATGAACAGACATCTTAAGGACATCATAGTACAGTACCACTGCTAGTGCAGTAATGATCCTGTGGACCACATCAGGGATATGACCAATATATGTGGACAGTCTGGCACTCTGTGGGCAGTCCTGAAGTGTAAACATGTCCTCTTCATGCATGACATATGGACCACCCCTCACAATGGGGATGTGATTAGCCATGTACATGGGTTTATCACGACAATACTGGACTACATATGCCCACACAGTGTATGCACACACACATGCCAGTCTGTCCTGACACATTATACCTGGTGCTGCAGAGGTCTCATGGCCACATACTACTCAGTAGATACTGACATACATCTGTACAGCCCACCACTGCTTTGTCAGAAATACACAGCAGTTATGGTGACCTGGCAACAGTATGTCTTGCAAATAAATGGACATAACAGCACACTGTGTAATTACACTAGGCTGCTAGGCATATCACTAAGCACTGTGCAGACTATAGGCAGACTGCCACAACAGTGGACTATATTTTGTATGGGGGAATACACATGTACCTACGATTATAGTAGGCTCCACATGCAGGTCACAGCACAGTGTGGCAGACACCTGTGTGAGTGCATAACCACATCCAATGTCAACACAGCCACAGACACATGTGAAAGACAAGCTTAATATGACATTATAATGACTGTCTGTTAAACACCATCCTCATATGTGCCACTCACACAGTAACCCTACATACACTGGTCATGGCACAGTGTGGTCCGATGGCTGTCTGTGGTATGGGACACATGTGTGTCTGGCACTACAGATGTGTGAGCCAGTTGGGTACCATAAACTGGAGCAGCATGCAACTTCAGATAGAACAGGACCAGTAGCAATGGCATCTACCACAGTCTGTGCACAGCCCAAGGTACTTATGCACAGTACACATACTGATGTCAATAATCCTAACTTGGGGTTCTGCAACCTGTAGCTCTGGAGCCAAATGTGGCTCTTACAACCCATTGTAGTTGCTCCCTGTACATCTGAGGATTAATGGGCACTCTACTGCACACACACACACACACACACACACACACACACACACACACACACACACACACACACACACACACACACACACAGATCAAGCATTTCCAACATACAAACACAATTATGGACGTACGTCAGGTATTGTTCTTATACACTTAATCCTTTTATATTTAGTATAACTATAAGTGCAACCTTATATGTTCTGTTATCTTCATTTTAGGGGTCACATAGCTGATGTGGCTCCCGATTACTTTCATTTGGTGGGGGATTGGCCATACATGGCTCTCTGGATAGTGAAGGTTGCAGACCCCTGCCCTACGTACATAGACCACAGTACTGTACACACAACTGCAGAATGTCCAAGTAATGTCCTCAGAAACACCACTACTATACACAGTATGTCCAGCAGTCTGTAATCTGACTGGCTTGTTATCAGGTATGATGTCAATGAATAATGGTGCCCAGAACATATGCACCATATATATGTGGGCTTCATCTGCACAACACATGTGTGCCCCTCTGCAGTCTAGAGGTCAGTGTATGTAACAGTGTTATATGCCCCTGTAAGTCAGTCTTTGGGGTGGGGTATGCATCATAACTCTCCTAGGGTGTTACAACATGTGAGGTATACCAGTATTCAGCTGGCTTAAGGTATTTGGATGTACATTACCATACATTTCACCATATGAACTCTTCTGTTTGTCAGTGTGATTGTGATGATTGCAGGTATGCATTGTTATGTAAAAGATACCTCACATTGTGCCAACATAGGTATTGTCCACATATAGGGGTTGTGTACACAGTGTATTTAGAGGCTGCTGTGCTGTGCATTTGCATTACTTACTGTTGAATGATTTTTATCTTGTGGCCCAGTCTGCTTTTGGATTAATGTATTAAATGATCTGTTTGAAAGCTGCATTCATCTGTTTGTATGTTCTTCAAAGTCTACACAACTACATGATGTGGTACATACCACTGTAATAGTGCACAAATAAACCTTTAAAATGTATGCAAACCCATGTGTGGTGTCACATCCTTTGACTTCTCTGTAGGTATATGTATGTTTCAGGCAACAATTGTCATTTGTATGGGCGACTCATACACTATCCAGCTGATGAGGCTGCAACTGTAGGGATACTGGCTGTTCAGTGTGGTGTGCACACACTAATTATGTATCATCCTAGACATACCTCTGTGTGTGTATGTGTAGTTACACACACACACACACACACACACACACACACACACATATATATATATATATATATATATATATATATATATATATATATGGTTTACAGACATAATGTTGAATGCTAAATGGTTGAAACTCAATTGGTTGAACACACTATATTGAATGATCAAAATGTTGAAATAAAAATTAGTCTAAACACACAATGTCGAAAGTATCGAATTTGCCCATTTCTGCACTGTAGTGTGACCTCAGAGTTGATATATTTAAGTAGGGGGTGCGCAGGGGGGCATAGCCCCCCTGAAAAATAGTAGGGTTGATCTCATTGCTTTTTCAATTAAATGATTGTAGACATTTTTATAATTCAATGTTTTGGGTTGAGATGTTATTTTTCAACCAAATGACTATTAGACATTAAGAAATTCAACATTATGTCGGTAAACCAAATATATATATATATATATACATACATATATATATATATATATATATATATATATATATATATATATATATATATATATAGACACACACACACACACACACACACACACACACACACACACACACACACACACACACACACACACACACACACACACACACACATATATATATATATATATATATATATATATATATATATATATATATATATATATAGACATAAATATGTATCTGCATACCTGTGTCTGTGTATATGTATCTTAGGAATGTTTATTGCTTACACATTGTGTATTCACTATGGTAGCCAGACTGTATGATATGTTATTGATACCAGCCTCACATCATTCAGGTGGCATGGCTTACTATTAACATTTTGTGGCCCAACACCCCACTCTCACCTGAAAAAAAGAAATGGGCAATCTGTTCCCACAAAAAATCTCACCCCATACATAGCTGTCCATTCTGCACACATGTCCACTGGACACATTTTATCTGGTCTTGTTGGCATCACAACTTTTTTTTGTTGACCTCTTCCCCCCAGGGGTTTGAGTGTCCAAATCTCCCTCCAAATTCAGTGTATATGCACAGCTGATGCTGTAGAAGAAATGGGCAGCTATGGACCTTCCTTATACCCTTTCTGCACATCCCTGGCTATTTTCCCTACTGTCTTTCCCTCTTTGTGCCCCTTTTTTCACCACTTTCCTATCAAATCCTTTTTCTTTTCTTTTGAAGAAATTAGTGCTATGAAAGAATGCACTTGTGCCTGCATATGTAGCAGGCTGTACAGGCATGTCACAGCACAGGGTAAGACACACCTGTGTGAAAATGCATAACCACAATCAATGAGAACAGAGACACAGCCACATGTGGCAAGCTAGCATAATGTTACAGTATATGGACTATCTGTTCAATACCATCCTCATATGTGCCACTCACACACTAACCCTACATATACTGAGCTGTTACACAGTTTGGTCTGATGGCTGACTGTGGTATAGGACATGTGTGTGTATGGCCCTAAAAACACAATACGGTAACATACAGTGGAGCAGCATGTAACATTAGATAGGACAGGACCTAGGATGATGACAACTACCACAGTCTGTACACAGGCCAAGGTACATATTAACAATGCACACACTGTCGACATTCACCATAAGTACACAGACCTCAGTACTGTACAAACAACCACAGTATGTCCAGGTTATGTCATCAAATATAACCCTTACTGTACATAACATGTGTAGCAGTTTGATATCTCACTGACTTGTTATCAGATATGATGACACTAATTGTAGTGTACATCACATATGCACCTCTTCATGCACGACATATGTGCAAAGGTTGACAGAGTTGGGGCTGGAAGCACATACACAGGGTCAGTATTGACATGTTGCTGTGATAACCTCATACATTCACTGTTGTAACAGGGTTTGTTGCAACATATGTCCTATGAGGGATATGAAGTCAGTAACTCTCACGGCTTTCATCATCTACAGACTGCAATCCTCGCGCTACCTTCTGCAGTCCACAGATAGATGCTCCATGGGTAACACATGAAACCAAAGGCACAACACACTGCCCTGTCTGCAGATGACCCTGCAGATGGGGATTCCTCATAAACACAGAACTGACATGGCAGGTGTTGAGACATGTAGGACAGCCATATCCACACTGTTAAACCAACATTACTCCAAATGCAGTATAGCAGCACTTACAGTCTGTTGTCAGGTCAGGCACATCCCCCTCCTGTGTGTTGCCCTGTTTCCACAGTGTATGTTGTTAGAGATAAATCCTCAATCCATCTGAGATGCTATTTGCCAAACAACAGATCCAGTTTCTGCTCACAGTGAATGAAAAGGGCCAACATCAACATGATGTTCCTAGATATTGGCGTGTGTTTGCATGCAGTTGGCTATGGGAATATTACCACAGCTGTTCCACATGCAATCAGCTAGGGGAGGGCTGCAATTCATGCAGAGGCCATCAGGTGATCATGAGAATCACTTAAAATACACTAGCTGCTGCCTAAGCAAAGCAGGTGTGGGTCTCCACATCCACTACAGAGGGAGTGGGAGAGGCAGACAGAGGCAAAGACAAGTTAGGGAGGGGTAGGAAAGTAAAACCTAAGCATGTTTGTGTCACACACTTACCAGCACAGGGTACCAACCCCCTGACAACTATGTAGTGTTATCACAGTTCTATACAAGTGTTGGATGCGCCACATGGGTTACCTGTTGTGGAGCCCTCATAACATATATGTGATGGTGAGTGACATCTACAACAGGGATATGGTAGCTATATGGTAGGTGACGTACATGTGCCTGTCCGCATGAACAGGTGCCACCATCAACACAGCCACACTCCTACAGGGACACTCACACATTAACACACTTGGCAGAGTCAGGATTAACACTCATCAGTAGTGTGAATGCCACAACACATCACTGTGCAGGTATCACATGCACCACATGAGTCATACAGAGGTTGTATAGGCAAAGGGTATGGAGAGGTGTCTGACATCAGACAGCATGGTTCAGTATGGCAATGGGGGTTGTAGTGAGTGGTGAATGTGAACACAACACACACCAAAAACACAAAGGGTGCCAACTCTGACATGCATGGGTGCATGTCTGGATGGGTATGCTGTGGTCGACTGTGTCAGACAGCTATACAAAGCTAGGCAATGGGCATACCTTGGCATCAAGCCACATAACAATGGTCTGCATTGTGGCTCTGGGCTGTGGTTTCTGCATTTGCCAACACAGGTGGTATTGTATCCACCATCCAGTCACCTGGGTGACTGTGTGTGGCCAATGGTGTGCATCGGTTGCCATGTATGTGTTCCTTAGTCCATGACATGGACGGTGTATGGGATGTGCACACCTCCCACATGCATGTACAGTGACATGTGGAACTGTACCTGGGGTGTCTGGCCCATGTTGTGAGCACAGATTATCATCAGATGTGCCAGTCTTGCCCACCTGTGGTGGGAACTGGTAATGGGCAGCAGGTTTACCCTGCACCTACATTGATAGAATGCTAACGGCATTCCCTGGTGTCAGTGGCATCTGTCCATACAGGGCATGTTGCCAGACATGGTATGTCCTTTAAGGGTCACGTGTGATGGCACCACAGGTGTTGCAGGTGTCCATTGGGGAACATGGGGAGGGTGCACTGTGTGCATGTACGTGCATATTGGAGAGATGGATAGGGTGCCATGCCCTCTGTAGCCCACTGCTATCACTCCATAATTACTATCAGTGGCCAATATGCAGTGTACTACCCACATATTAGCTGTTGCCTAGGCGCGCGTGCACGCACGCGCGCGCGTGTGTGTGTGTGTATGTGTGTGTGTGTGTGTGTGTGTGTGTGTGTGTGTATATATGAGACATGGGTTGAGAGTGGGCTCTGGGTAATACTGGGGTTGCTAACTGTGATTGCCTGGCCTTGATGTCACATGTATGGCTATGGCTTTGCACCCCAGCCTCCCAGCTATTTCACATCTGTTATCCCTGTATGGCGTACATTGTGATATATAGTAGAGCCACCATATAAGAATTATGCAAAATCTGCTCCACATCGGTCGCAGGTGTCACACACTCATAACCACCTCCACAAAGGATACGATTTACAAAAACATGCACACATGTACCTGTCATGGTTGGGAGTAGAACCCCTACTTAACAGTACACACCATGGAGAATACTGGAGTACTCCTTCCCCAAAGGTGTATATCACATTGGAAGACATCAGCAGGATTGCCAAAGTAGGACATTCTAATTGTAGTGAGTGTGGCTAGCCTAAAATGCATTGCTCCCTACACAGACAGTGACACACACACAAAGCACCCACAACTGACATGTGGATATAGAACCCCTAACAGAGGTCTATATCACATTACAGCATGGAGCTGTTATAGGATGCACTACAGAGATTACTGGAGAACCCCTTCCCCAAAGGTGTATTTCACAAAGAATGACATCAGCAGGATTGCCAAAGTAGGACATTCGAATTGTAGTGTGTGGGGCTATCCTAAAATGCATTGTTCCCTACACAGACAGTGACATACACACAAAAATCCACAACCATGTGTGGGTATAGAGCATAGAGCTGTTATATGACGCACCACAGGGATTACTGCAGAACTCCTTCCTCAAAGGTGTATTTCACAATGAATGACATCAGCAGAATTGCCAAAGTAGGACATTTGAATTGCACTGAGTGCGGCTGCATTGCTCCCTACACAGACAGTGACACACACGCAAAACATCCACGGGTATAGAACTCCTAACAGAGGTCTATAATGCACTACAGCATTGAGCTGTTATAGAATGCACCACAGGGATTGCTGCAAAACTCCTTCCCCAAAGGTGTATTTCACAATGAATGACATCAGCAGAATTGCCAAAGTAGGACATTTGAATTGCACTGAGTGCGGCTAGCCTAAAATGCATTGCTCCCTACACAGACAGTGACACACACGCAAAACATCTGCAACCGACATGTGTGGGTATAAAACCCCTAAGAGAGGTCTATATCACACTACAGCATGGAGCTGTTATAGGACACACCACAGGGATTATTGAAGCTTTTCTTCCCCAAAGGTGTATTTCACAATGAATGACATCAGCAGGATTGCCAAAGTAGGCCATTTGAATTGTTGTAAGTGTGACTAACCTATAATGCATTTCTCCATACATAGACATTGAAACAAATGCAAAACATCCAGAACTGCCATGGGTGGGGATGGAATCCTACCACAGTTCTAAAGCACACTACAGCAGTACACAGTTATGGCATGTGCTACAGAGATTACTGGGCTATAATCTTCCCAGAGAGGTATTTCTAGGTGGGTGACATCAGCAGCCTTGCCAAAGATGAGCATATGAATTGTAGGGAGTGTGAGTACCCTAAAAAGCATTGTTCATTACACAGACAGACTTGCTATGTCTGGGAATAGAACACCTACCTTACTACTTTATTATACTACAGCAGTACACAGTTACAGGATGACTACGGAGATTACTGGGCTATAATCTTCCCAGAGGTGTATTTCTAGGTGGATGACATCAGCAGACTTGCCAAAGTTGAGTATATGAATTGTAGAGAGTGTGAGTACCCTAAAAAGCATTGTTCTCTACACAGACAGACCTGCCATGTCTGGGATTAGAACACCTACTTAACTACTTTATCACACTACATAAGTATGCAGTTACAGGACACCCTACTGGGATTATTAGGCTACAACTTTCCCAGAGGTGAATTTCTAGGTGGATGACATCAGCAGCCTTGCCAAAGGTGAGTATATGAATTGTAGGGAGTGTGAGTACCCTAAAAACCATTGCTCTCTACACAGACAGACACACACACACACACACACACACACACACACACACACACACACACACACACACACACACACACACACACACTTATCATGTCTGGGATTAGAACTGCTATCTAACTACTTCATCACACTACAGCAGTGCACAGTTACAGGACAGATTACAGAGATTACCGGGCTACAATCTTCTCAGAGGTGTATTTGTAGGTGGATGACATCAGCAGCCTTGCCAAAGTTGAGCATTTGTATTGTTAGTAGTGTGACTACCCTAAAAAGCATTGCTGTCTACACAGTCAGAGACAGACGTGCACAAACACACTCACAGACACAGACACACACACACGCACACACTCAAACACACACACACACACACACACACACACACACACACACACACACACACACACACACACACACACACACACACACACACACACACACACACACAAACACACACAGTTGCCAAGTCTGGGATTAGAGCTCCTACCAAACTAGTTTATCACACTACAGCAGTACGCAGTTATGGATGTACCACAGAGATTAGTGTACTGCAACTCTTCCAAAGGTGTATTTCACATTGGATGACCTCAGCAGGCTTGTCATAGTAGGGCTATGGGGAAGACAGTGTGTGTGCATAGGCCATAACCCATTCATCTAGGGGTTGACACACCACATGCGGGCACACACAGGGTCATATTTCAAGGTACGTGTATACAGCTGCTAGATGACTACTTCCTTGTACAGTCATGTTGCACAGCTGGCACATGCACCACATACTCTGTCATGCTGACAGATACTGGTGGCTAGTATCTGCAGTGAGTGACATCTGTACCTCATGTGTTTGGGGCCCTTTGGCTGTGTGCTGGGTGGGACAGGCCTGGATGGCTCCTTGTCACAGTCACCCTCTTCCACACATCTGTGCCCATCTAATTTTGGCTTATTACAGTGTGTTGTCAAACCCGAGTCACAGGGCTCCAATCTGCTGACAGTATGCCTGACACACCCCCATGATGTCACCTAACTTCTAGGCTTGCACCAGGCTGTTCCTACTCTTACACTGTTGGGACCTGACTTACATGCTGGGGAAAACTGGGATTCACTATCATTCCCCTCATTTGCATAGGATTGCCTGCTAATGCTTAGTTACATGTCTCACACTAAGCCTCCCCCCCTTAGCAACCACTACTCACTGGCCAGATTGTCTTCTGCCTGCCATTGACTTGCATGGCAGAATGCTGATTTTAGTTAGAATGCTTATTTTAGGTTTATTTTATTATTTTCCTCCCGATCCTGTTTGCGCTCCGCTGCCCTATGCTTAAACAGCCAAGATTGGCTTAAAAAAAGTTAAAAGTTGATTTTTTTTATTTTTTGCTTTATTTGCAGTGCCAGTGGCCTTATACTTGGCCATTGGCATACTTCCTCAATGATATGCAGCTTTTATTTGGAGCTGTCACAGCTCCGTTTTGGATTTTGCAGCAATGCACTCGGTTACTAACCGAGTACATTTCTGCAGATTGCACTAGTCCTGCACGAATGGTAGCAAGCTTCCTGGATCACAAAATCACCTCATTTGCATGGATTTCTCCTGCAAATAGGATGATTTGCATACAAGAGCTTAGTCCGTGCAGGATTAGTGCAGGAGCTTTCGTGCACACCCTTGCAAGCTGTTCCTGGATCGCATGGCAGACATATTGCCTGCTAGCGCTCCTGCACTTATCCTGTATACCATGCAGGGCATAGTGAATCTGGGGGTGTGTCTTTTAGTGTCAGGGTTAGTGTTATGTAAGGGGATAGATTTAGTGTGTGTGTGTGTGTGTGTGTGTGTGTGTGTGTGTGTGTGTGTGTGTGTGTGTGTGTGTGTGTGCGTGTGTGCATGTGTGTGCGTGTGTGTGTGTGTGCGTGTGTGTGTGTGCATGCATGCGCATGTTTGTATGTGCAAGTGTGTCTTTTGTAGTGGCAGTTTTATGGAAAGGTTTTTATTAAGGTAAGGTATAGGGTTAGGGGAAGCATTAAGGTTATGGTTAGCTTAGCACCTTTTATTAAGTTATTTTTTTTTTTTTTTGGTTCCCGTGGACTTCATGTATAGCAGCCCAGGTGCTAGTGCCACATATCCATTCTGGGTCTACCAGCCATCCTTCTACCCCCCTCAGACTGGAAAATGGTTGAGGATCTTAAAGGTATCCCGGGGACTTGTCACCTGTGCTTCCATCCTGTGCATCAACTAATAAAATGTTAGTAATCACAACAAAGATGACTCACTATTCTCCCGTTTTGTATCTAAACTCTGGCACACCATCTTAACATAACTGAAACAGATCATTTCCATCTTCAAGCCCTTACTAACACAACACATAAACCCCATGTGATTGAGGGCATGCTCCTTCCTGGAAAACCCCGTTTCCTTTGTCAGTTAATACCCACTATCCCTTTAGAACTTCTATCCCCTTCAAAACAACAAAGCTTTCTAATACTCCTCCTCAGTTCCGTTCCTATCCTAATCCTCATTTTACATTTCAGTTTCTTTCTGACCTTTGCACTTCATCTAATTCCTTCAAGTACTCTCCACCATTCTCTTTTAACCAGGCACCATGTCAGTATGTGCACTAGTAGACTTATCCCTGTGATCCTTGACTCGTTACTTATACTATGTCTTTTTCCCTCTCCTAGCCTTAACTGTTATCTATCTACCAAATGTTTCATACTCTTTACTTCAAATGTTGTTTATTTCCAACACCTATATTGTAACCCTCTTTAACCATGTAGTCACATCTTATGTCTGATTGTCACATGTACTGTGCATGAACTGTTAGCATACTAAATGTTTTATACCTGGAATTTAATATCACATATAATGCCACCACAGAGGAAATACCATTTTTTTTCATTGTATAGTGTCACTACAGAACAATTACCCGTTAGTGTCTCAATATCTTAAGAATGATGCATGTACTATATATTTGTAAGAAATTGTTTTGTTATGAGTATCTTATATCTATCTGATGGAGCTTTTTACACCAGGCCACTGCTGAACATATGCAATGCCCAATTAGACCCTCCTAGTACACAAAGACAGATAAATCAATAAATGCCTGAAAATCTCAAAGCATATCTTGATAAGTTAGAGTCCCACTCCATAGATGAATACACCATCATTCTGGGGAAATTTAACTTATCCAGCACTTGTACACTTCAACAAGTATATATAGTACTTCCTTGGCTTTATCACTGAAAACTATCTCAATCAAATAGCACCCTTCCCCAACAATTGCACCAACGTGGTCTTTGTCTGCTCCCAGTCTATTATCAAAACCTAATTGGTCAGATTAGAAAACTGCACTGCAGTACTCAACATATAGTCCAAGTGCAGGTTTCTACAAGCTCAACCATCTTTAGAGTTTTCTCTATGACCAACTCCTTGCAAGAGTCCGCCACCATCAGTGACCCTAAAGCAAACACTGGGGCATATACGCAAAGTTTGCACTCCTGTCTCAACTCTCATATAGACACTTGAAAGCCATTAAGAAAAGAAGTGTTACTGTTAGTAGAGATCAACAAAATACTCAGAAAGATTGACCGTGATAAAAGCAATGTGCAGTATTAGAACAGATCAGGCTCTATTATGCACTATCGCAAATAAACTAGAAATATCAGCATAGGCAGAGAAGCATAGAATATATGCAGATTAATATAAAGAATAAGTACAGAATAAACAATTCATTGATGACCCAAAAGACTTTTATAGAGAATTGGGAAACAAGGCAAAACAAAAAAAAAAAGTAGATTCATTTTGGAGAAGTATCTATGAAGATTCTGTGGAACATAACAAAAATGCTAAATGGACAGAAGAAGTAAAAGAAAGTATAAGAAGTTCAAATGTACAGGATATGAAATGGGATGAAATAACAGCCAGAGACTGAAACAAAATTAAGAAAAGCTCCTAATTGGACAACCCCTGTCCCAGATGCAGTACCTAACTTCTGGCTAAAAGTATTAACATCTTTACATGAAGATTAGCCGTGAGTAAGACACCAGCCTGGTTAACAACAGGAAAAACAATACTCCTACTTAAGAGTGAACCTGCAAGCTGTTCTAAAAACTGTAGACCAATAACTTGCCTTCCGGTGATGTATAAACCATACACTGGAATTGATGCTGACAGAGTTTATAGTCCTTTCAAAGAAAACTCAACCATGACAATAGAACAAAAGGGTAATAAAAGAAAATCATATGGAACAAAGCATCATTTGTTGTTAAAAAAGTCATAATGGAGAACTGTAAAAAGGGGAGAACCAGAGTATGCCATGGATAGACTACAAAAAAACATTTCACAGTATCCCACATTCGTGGGTAAAAGAGTGCTTAAAAATGTATAAGATACACCCTACACTGATCGATTACATTATAGCGACCATGAAACAGTGGCAACCACTTTGCAGTTAAGCCATCATAAAGGACAAATTATTATTCCAGAGATAAAAATTTCAAAAGGGGATATTCCAGGGTGAATGACTATCTGTCACCACAGTTCTTTTGCCTTGTCCTTAACCCTTTAAGCTGTCAACATAACAGCTTAGGTCATAGCTACAATTTGGCTCCCAAAAAAGAAAAAAGTGTAAAATTCTCATCTTCTTTGTTGTAGACAAATCTTCTTTGTTGTAGATGATTTAAAACTGCATAGTTCATTAGATGTGGAAGTGAAAGCAAAACTGCCAGTGGTCAATTTTTTTTTCAGATGATATAAGAATGTCATTTGGTCTTGATAAGTGTGCAAAAGCAACCTTTAAAGCAGGAATGCAACAGCACTAAGAAAACATCAGTTTGGGACTGGAATGTGGTATAAAAGTACTCGAGCAAGAGGGAGTGCATAACTATTTTGGAATTGATGAAGGATCAACAATAAATCATGAACAAATGTGAATAAAACTTAAGTACAGAATATTTTAGAAGACTTAAATTAATACCAAAAACAGCATTAACATCTGGGAACAAAGTCCAGGCTATAAACCAATTTGCTCTTCCTGTCTTAACTTACAGTTTTGGAGTGACTGACTGGCCCCAAAAGGTGTTGGATAGTTTGGACAGGAAAACAGGAGGGATGCTTCATGCTCATCAACTGATTTATAAAAATCAGTGCGTGCCAAGGTTATATAGTCCCCTTTCTCAAGGAGGTATGAGCCTCCTCGAAATTAATTACATGTATCGATCTGTAATCGTGGGACTGCATACATACCTGCTGACCTCAGAAGGCCCAAACATAGTGAAAGTTTTGAAACATGAGGAGAATAAGTCTAAGATTACTTCCCTGCTTAGTTTAGCAGAAGCATATCGGCATTCAGCCAGAATGGAAAGCAAACCAGAAGTAAATAAAAATCAGGATGTGCCAAAAACAAAAGGATCAGATAAGAAGGCAACAAATGTGGAAAATGCATAAATATAGTTGCAAGTATAGAAAACTCTTGGAACAACCTCATGTTGATGAGGATTGAATGCAGGAATGGTTAAGGAGAGGTGACTTTAAATCAAAAGATGAAAGGTTAATACTGGCAGCCCAAGATAGTGGATTACATACATGTTGCTTTACAAAGTCCATTAAGCATGGGGGAGAAACAATCAAATGTAGGTTTTGTAAAACAGAATTGGAAACAGTCACACATCATGTTGCTGGTTATGATAAGCTAATGGCAGGACTATATACTGAAAGGCATTATAATGTGGCAAGACTGTTGCATTGGGGATTGTGCAAACATTAAAATATTGAAGTAGCTGAAAAACACTGGAAACATGAGCCATGAAGTATCATAGAAAATAATGAGGTTTCTATTGTATGAGTTCACCCATTACCAATAGTTCAAAAAATATATGTGAGAAAACTAGGTATAGTGGTCAATGAAAAGTAGGCAAAGGTAGCACTGATCATTGAAACTGCTACACCCAGTGACTACAATGTCAATGTCTTACATACAGACAGATGCAAAGTCATAAAGTATAAGGATTTGCAGTCAGAAATGAGGGCAATGTGGAAGAAGGATACCCAGACAGTCACAATAGTAGGAGCAACGATGGGATCAGAAACCCAAAAGATTTGTATAAATTAACAGAGCACTTGGGGTCTGGAATAGGTAAGGAGAACTGAAATGAAACCAAATGATTAAAGACTAATAATGATAAGCCAGGAGAGTGGAGTACATACATGTTGAATTTCAAAGTCCATTGAAAATGTTTGAGAAACAGCAGGTTCTGTAAAACAGAACTGGAGTCAATCACATATCTTGTTGCTGGGTGTGATACACTCATGGCAGAGGGCCTGCGTATTGAAAGGAACAGTATAACAATGTTGCACTCAAAATTTTGTAAACCCTGCACTACAGATATCATTGCAAAAATTATCCTCAAAGGATTAGAGAGAATGATAATGTTTATATCACATGGGATCACCCATTACCAGTATTTAAAAAATGGTGCAATAAAACTAGATATAGAAGTCCACGAAAAACACAAAAGTAGCATTAATTATTGAAATTGCTACACCCAGCAATTAGTGCTATTCATACAGAAGGACACAAAATCATATAAAACCAGGATTTGCAATCAAGAATGACAGCAATGTGGAAGAAAGATACCTAGGCAGTTCCAATAGTAGTAGTAAGAGCAAAGGACTAATAAAACAGAATTTGCAATGTACTTAAATATGCTAACGATGCATGTAACACTATATGAATTACAGGAAGAGGCAATTCTGGGCACATTGCAGGTGTTGAGAAGAGCCCTCTTGGTTAACATCAAAGACTGAAATACTAATTTTATAAACTCTAATCATAGCATGAAATAGAAATGGGGTCCATTTCCATCATGATATCAGAAACCTGAAACCCTTGGAGAAATTAAGCTCATTTGGCGTACAAATGGAGAGATGCAATCAGCAAGAAAAGGGGAGTAGTATAGCTGAAACCAATTTTTCCAAGTCGCGGTGAAAACTTTCACGTAGTGGACCCTGTTTTTTTTTTTTTTTTTTATAAAATCCTCATCAAAGTAACACTGATATATAAACTGTATTTATCATGTCATGGAAAAAGTAGGCTAAAAAATAAAAAATAATGCTGCATGCACAGGTCCCAGGATAAAAAAGTGCCTGGTATTTATATATGAACTGATGTCAGAGCTGGGGAAAAGGCAGTATAGAATCCTCAGGACATGGAAACATTCCTAGTACAGGGTTAAGCAAGGCTTAGGGATAGGGTAGCTCCCATGTAGCAGAAGGAACTAGTAGTCCCCAAAAAACACAAAAACTGATAGGCTAAAAACTGCACAGAGTTGAAGAAGTTGGCTAGTAAGGATAAGGAAGAAATTATGTATTCAGAAAGGCAGAGAGACATTAGAGGAAAGAAAAATACCTGCATAAGCAAACCACTCAAAAGCTGGAAATAAAAATGTGTGTGCCCTAGCAGAATGGATCAACAAAAAACATTATCAAGACAAAAGAGATATTGGGCTCTCAGGAAAAAAGAAGCAACAGAGGAAGTAAGAAACAGTATATAACAAAAAACATTGCTTTTTGACAGGCATAAAAAAGAAACATGGAAAGGGGAAGAAAAAGTGATCTGATATAGGGTTACCACCTGTCCCACTTTGCGAGGGACAGTCCTTCTTTAGGCAGTTGTGTCCTGTGAAAAAAAAACTAAAAAAGTAGAAATGTCCTGAGATTTTAGGAGAAAAAATATTTCCTAATTTTTTTAATAAGTGTATAAAGCAGTTATTTTTAATCCGAAATGCCAACATGTTATAAGAAATAGCGTAAGCAACAAAAATGCTACAAAAATAAGCTTTTTATTTTGGCAAAACAGTGAAGTTCTGTCCCTTGCACTGGCTGTGGGTATGTTTTGACCTGCAAAACCTCATGCTTCTACAAAAAATGTCCCACCTTGGGCATTTGAAAAGGTGGCAACCCTAATCTGATATGGTGTCATACATATGAAATGGAGAAAGACAAACTAATAGAAGATAATGCAGCTCCAAAGATATTTAAAGAGAAAAACAGGCAAAGAAACCTGGATATGAAAAATTTTGCAGTACAAAAAATAAGATCACAAAGGGGGAATGTAGTAGAAGTTAGACAAACAGAAACTGAAGTTATGGATTATCTGTGATCATAGCATGATGGAAAAATGGGTTCCCAGATTAAGAAACAGCAGGTGGGGCAGGAAGCATCTGAAGATGATTTGCCACATAATGATGTGCCAGAGTCTTCTTTAGGAGTCTGGCATGAAAATCTGATTGACATTACACAGCACAGGAAAGGAGCAGGAAACAGCGGCAGCCCTGATACAGGCAATGTTGAGGAGTGATCGGCCAATGAATCTTCTTATGAAAAAGCATGAGATGAAGCAGGATACAACTGTTAAGAGGCTATATCACAAAATAGGTGCTTACTAGGCTAACGGCCACAAAAATGATGTTCTGTAACTTTCTGTAGAATACTGACAGGAAAGATAAAACACAAATGCTCTCTGTCCAGAGAAAAATGATCTAAGGGAAGAGCTATGTGATTTAAAAGAGGTGGATAGACATGTTAAGATAGATAAAAGAAATAGATTAGAGAAAGTAAATAAGACGCAAAATATTAGAAGACTGGGAAGCAGATGAACACAGCAATCAAAACTATTAAGAGAAATTAATGCACTATAACAGAAATAAATAGGATATATTACTGTGCAGTTAAACTGATAATGGATAAAGTATTACCACAAAACAAAGTAACAAAGAAATGGAAGGGATCAAGCAGAATGCCACCATGGAAACATCAAACAGAGAAAAATGTACAGCAGTTAAAAGAAAGGGTATTGCTGTTAGAAGAATATAGAAAGGGGAATAGATGGGGTGTGGCCAAGGATGAACACAGGATAGCAGCAGATTTCTTCAGCTCCACCAATTTCATTACACTGACAGGAATTAATTACTTAAAAAATTAATTTTTGAAGTAATTTTCTTTCTAAATATATTTGTTTTATATAGTTCTTGAACTATATCTAAAAAAGAAAGGAAATCTTAACAATATTCCTGTCAGAAATCACTTTGGAAATTTTCCTGTCAGTTTATCAGTCTGAAATGAGTTCCAGTAAGACAAATTCTCAAGACTCCAGCATCAAGAAAGAAATTCAGTCTCTGATAATTATAATCCAGCAACTTACTGCTAAGATGGATAAAATGGATACTAAAATAGACACCTTCATAGAAAAACTACAAAACAAATAGACTTGTTACATATAGACCTGCAACAACAGAAGATCCAGATGACAGGCATAGAAGAAGCTGTGAATGACATGGAAAATAGAATACAAGAAGAGGAAATCAACATTGAGTTTCTGCTGAAACAAAATACACATTTACAAACAAAGCTGGATGACCTGGAAAATAGATCTAGGCGCAATAACATTAGGATTTTTGGACTGCCAGAAAATATTTAAGGTAACAATATTACTTCTTTTTTAAAAACATGGCTCCCTAAAACTTTAGACTTACCAGAAGCATTCTCTTTTGGTATCGAAAGAGCACATAGATCTATAGCTAATACTAACTCTAACAAAAACTATCCTAGATCAGTTATAGTTAGATTTCTATCATCTTTTGATAAAGAGATGGTTCTTAAATCTGCTTGGGCTAAAGCTCCTGTTAAGATTAATGAGACAACTGTGCATTTTGACAATGACTATTCTTCCATGGTAATAGCTAAAAGAAAAGTTTTTCTGCCACTAACAAGGGAGCTTAAAAAAGCACAGTTTAAAACATACCTTCTGTTTCCTGCCAAGCTTAAAATCTTCCTTCCTGATGGTCCTAAAATTTTCGATGACTTAGACTCTGCCTTACTGTTTATCAAAAAAAAAAAGATTTTG